>NW_027103340.1:120000-190266 GCF_902728285.1 Clytia hemisphaerica
ACCAACCAACCAACCAACCAACCAACCAACCAACCAACCAATCAATCAATAATTAAATCAATCAATTATTCTTGATTATTTTTTAATGTTTAATATTTAAAGCATTAAAGCTTTATAAGTGCATGACATGATCTTTATGTGGGGGCATTTAGTGAAAGCTATGACTAGTTAGTTGGATTCGTGATTCTAGGGCATTTTTAGTTGGACTTGTGATTCTAGGGCAGTTTCAGCTGGATTCGTGATTCTAGGGCAATTTTAGCAGGACTCGTGATTCTATAGGGCAGTTTTAGCAGGACTCGTGATTCTAGGGCAATTTTAGCTGAACTCGTGATTCTCGGGTATTTTTAGTTGGATTCGTGATTCTAGGGCAGTTTTAGCGGGATTCGTGATTCTAGGGTAATTTCAGCTGGACTCGTGATTCTAGGGTAATTTCAGCTGGACTCGTGATTCTAGGGCAGCTTTAGCAGGACTCGTGATTCTAGGGCAGTTTTAGCAGGACTCGTGGTTCTATGGTAATTTCAGCTGGACTTGTGATTCTAGGGCACTTTTAGCTGGACTCGTGATTCTAGGGTAATTTCAGATGGACTCGTGATTCTAGGGCATTTTTAGGTACTTTTAGCAGAACTCGTGATTCTAGGGCAGTTTTAGCTGGACTTGTAATTCTAGGGCAGTTTCAGCTGGATTCGTGATTCTAGGGCATTTTTAGTTGGATTCGTGATTATGGTAGATAAATATAGACTTTTTTCAACCTATGCATGGATGCATCAATTTTGCAAAAGAAGAAATGTCAAAATTTGACGAATAATTTACCCAATTTCGTAAAGATTACGTAATCTGATTAAAAAAATAATCGCAAATTTTCTCACAAATTATTTTCTTTTTATGGGATGTAATTAAAATGTGTTTCAACAAATTGATTAATAGTAAAACACCCTTGTGTCACAAACTTGCTGGGACCCCAGCCCGACTGAAAGGGCCCTCCTGGAAATTCTGGTAAAAAATTTGTCCCCGGTAGGAAAATACCCTAGAATTTCAGCCCCACTGGGAATTTGACTTCAATTTCATTCCCACTCGAAATTACTACATGTTTAAAAGTTGCACTCCAAAATTATCCCCACCCGGTTTTTTAACCTTTGAACAATAAAATTTCTATTCCCATTGGGATTTCAATAGGAATTTTTATCCCCCTGAGAAAAAAGTTCCACCGGGGCTGTGAGACAGGGTGTAATAAAGAACGCAATAGAGAATTATCAAAACATCAAATTTAACGACTTTATGAATGAATTTCACTTTTTTGAACACGCATAAACACACTTAACACACTACATACAATTCATACCATATATAATGGTCGTGTTCACACTACAGACCTTCCTTAATAAAAATGTAGTTAGGAGAATCTTTTGTTGACTACAATACAGAACGTGCATTTAACAAAGAGTCGAACGCGTATTATTGTAATTTTTAATCGATCTTCCTTAATTAAGAGTCGTAAGCTCTATTGTCTTAAGGGTAGGGTAGAGGCTTCCCTTAAAACAAAAGATTTTATTAAGGAAGCATAAACAAAGAATGCGTGCAGTGAACAAAAGGTTTTATGATTTCAAAAATGAATGAACTGAGGAAAAAATTAGAAATAGTGCAAACGGTGTTGTTGATGTGTAAGATGAATGCAGTTATTGAGTAAAACCATTAGAACAAATATGTTTGCGGATTTCAAGTGATGTATGGATACCAATATCAACCAATCACATGTGAAATCAAAACTCTCAATAAAAAATCAACCAATGAGAAGCCTTAAGCAAAATCAATTACCGTGTTACAATAGATCTCGTGAACCTACAAAGAACTGTAATAAACCAGTGTATTCATCCATCATAAATCTCTTTGTTTAACTTTGATAGATTTAATTAAGTAAACTTTTCAGTGTGAACGCGCCCAATGATTTATATAAGGATTTGATTGTTTTCTATTTCCTAGTTTTACGGACTGTACAAAGTATGTAATACCTGTAATAATTTGAAATTACTCATTATTATTTGATTTTCTTTCATTAAAATACTTCTTATACTCTACAAGCAAAATACTAAAATATAAAGTTGATAAGAATTATCATATTTTTAAATAATTATTTACATATGACTTGAAAATATAAAAACAAAAAGGCAACTCGAGTCTATGACGATTCGATTTTATATTATACTGTGGAAAATAGAAACAAAACAGACTCCTTTAATAAAAGGTAAGAATTAGCCTTGCATGATCAAACCAGGAAAAATATCTTACATCAGTAAGTATTGAACTCCTTTGTAGAATTGAAAGCAGCAAGAAAATATATACATGAGCTTTTTTGGAAACATAGTTTTAGAGTTAGTTAGAACCAAGGACACTGATATTCGGAAAATTTGTATTTTATTGCATTGGAACGCAGGATTTTGGTATGGAATGGAAGTGGGGGTTGGAAAGTTGCGTTTGAGTATTGTATAGGATTATATGTTTGAATGGCTTGAGTGGAACTCAGCGTGGCAAGAAGGTTAACGATGAAAGAAGTTAGCTTCTAACATCATGACTACAATCAATTGGATTTCATGTTCTGGTTATGATAAAATGAAATTCGGTTACTAATGGAAAGCTCCGAAATACAACTGCATGTTGAGAAGAAAAGGAAAAAGTCTATTATTAAATATGTTAATAGTCGAACGTGCGCAACGCACTGGGCTCAACTTCAGTGGCTTCAAATAATTCATAGGCCCAATTGTAGACCCCCAGATATTCACCCAAGGAACAAGTGTGCCAAATTTCAGCCAAATAAGACTGAATCAGATTGAAGTCTCCAGGCTGCCCCGAAGTTTTAGCCTCGTTTTGGTGAAAAATTCGTCCCCAGGCCCCAAAAATCAAAATTTTTGAAAAATGAAAAAAATCCCCCCAGATATTCACCCAAGGAACAAGTGTGCCAAATTTCTGCCAAATCAGACCATTTTTGAAGTCTCCAGGCTGACCCATAATTTTTTTTGATCGCTTCGCTCGCAACAAATGTTCATTCTTTTAGCTCATTTTACAAGCTATCAAGCGATCATACCTTGCCTCTAGCGAATTTAGACTACATTCTTTTTCAATGGTGTTAAAGAGAGCATTTTTAGCCAAACACGAGTGACAGAAATGCAAAAATTTCCTCTCTGCGTAAACCATGGTTGCGCCTCCTTACCCCTGAGCTAAGTATCATGGTGTCATACTCGAGTTTGTTTGACCTATTTTTGATAATGTTTAAACTATTTGTACAAAAATTCGCCTGCGGCGCATATCTTTTCACTTACTTTCGCGATACGTTAACTGCAGAAGCTTCACCTTTTCTAAACGAAAGTGACAAGTTAGAAGAATCAAAAATTTTGCGTGATGGCATGTGATTCAAGTTGAAAAATTACGTAACGCTTTCTATTTGGGGGCTTCTTATGACGCTACCAAACACGGTGTTTTATAGTCAGGTCTACAGGAAAAAATCACTACTCAGTTAAGTTTTTCTCAAGTGCATGACCAGATCCGGTCGAATAATATCTCGAGTACAGCCTTGTCATACTTTTTTATGCAAATCCAACGTTTTACTCCATAATGGCGGGAATTACGTAAATTACGTAACTTAGCGAAATGTGCAAGACCTCTATTTTTGACATTTTCCCCGATTTTTTCCGAAAATCTCCCAGATTTCCCAAAAAATTGGGTTTGCATGAATTTCGAGAAAAACTTGCGTGAATGCGTGAATTGCGAAAAAAATTTGCGTGAATGCATGAAATTTGGGTCCGCTGGGGGGCCTCTATTATTGGTATCATTGATTATTTCGAAACGAAGTGATTTTATTGAAAAGATAAGTATGAACTTATATTGCCTTTGTTATTTTTAAGTCATTAAAGAACTTTGCTAATTTCCAAAACACTAAACACAATTTGGCTATGAGGTCATTAAAGAGATCGTAAAATGTGTTATGATCGAAAAACTATCACTACGCCCGTTTTTAGTAATAAGTTGGAGATTTGATATTTCACAAAAAAGTGCTACCAAGGGGTATTTCGGGTCCCATATCTTCCGAAGGACTTTTCTGTTTGCCTTGAAATCTAATAAACTTCTTAACCTAAAGTTGAACTACCACTGGTGTAAAAATGAAACTTATAGCATAAGTAGAAAAAAAGTTCAATTTTCATAATCGCAAATTTAACCGATGAAAATCGCGAAGTTTTCAGCCAAAAATACTTTAAAATATAGCGCTTTTGATTCTCTAAAACAAGCAAAAAAAAATTCCATAATTATATTTGATTATCAAAAGTTACAGGCATTCTTGTTTCCACTACCAATTATATTTGGACATACTTTTTTTTTTTTTTTTTTAGTTGCGTTTTTAGTTATTAAAGAAAGTAACAAAAAATATTATGTCTTCAAATTACCTCCCCCTTCTTATTCCATCCCCCCACTTATAATAATATAGAAAATTTTCCTACCCCCTGCTTATTCGGACCTTCCCCCGTCCATTCGGGAGACAAAATTAATACACATTTTTTAAATCAATAGACACAACATAGATTAATAAAAAATTTTTAAATCTAAACCGATTATCTTTTTCATTTTGTTTTGTGTTTCATCTGTATTCTCGATTTTTTTATTACTTTCCAAAGCTTGAATTAAGCTTGATTATTTTTCCAACAAGATAGAGAAATTTCTCTAAATTTAAAATGTTTATATTCATTTCATACTGTTATTTGTTAAGAATGTCATACAGTAATTGTCTAGAATTTTATGGAAAGCGATCACCCTCGATGAATACCCACAATTTCTTCTATCCTGAAGATTATCATAAAATTCAACACCAACTGGCTTTCGAATTCCCACTCCTGACACATTTGCATAATTCACCAACATCCCTATATAAACATCTTCCAATTTAAAAGGTTTCACCCAATCGAAATAAGGGACCATTTTTTTGATAACAAATCTTGATAAGATAACTGCCATACCAGGGGCGAAGGGTGGATAATTCTTTGGTGCCCACTCCTCTTTTGACACATACCATTTAGAGAAGTTGTTACGATGTGGGCCGAGACCTTCATACATGTGTCCTGCATAAAGTCTGTCTTTATGTTTCAAAACAAACGGGTCTTTGTGAATCAATTTGAATAAAGTTGGTATGTTGACAAAAACATCATCGTCAGTTTTCAAAAGATAATCAAATTGGCAATTTTCAAGAGACCATAAGAAACCTAACATAAATTTTCTTGACAAATCCCAATAATTTTCTGTTCTATTCATTATAAGCATGTCTTTGTGAATAGTAGACTCCAAGCTAGCATTACCGATGTGGTTTTGTAAATAGCCGGTCATGAAATATACTTTATATGTAGCTTCGCCGTTGTAAAGCCTCGTATGTTTAGTAAATTTACTTGGATCTCCCCAGTTCACTCTTATAGAGTCCCTTCGATTTTTATTTGCGATATGTGACGTCACTAAAATAATAATCTGCGTGTCTCTTGCTTCAATATCTCTCGAGTTGACAAGTTCTATATTAGGTGTTTTGCGATTCATTCCATATATGTTCCATTTTACATGGTCTTTCAGCTTTTCAACAGTTTTTAAGGCAAGTTTCAGCTTGTTAGTGTAATTAGCATGTTGTTCATTCAGTTTTGTCTTAAGGTCTTTAAGTTCTTGTCTCAGCTTCATTGGTACAAAACAAGTATAAAGAATTGTCATCGTAATCCAACAAACAAAAACAAGCAGGGGAAACTTTTTAAGACGCCGCATTTTTCTTCGAGTATAGATTTTCAGATAGCTTCAAAAAAATCATCCACTTTTCTAAGAGGTACTTTCAGTTTCTTTTTAATGCCATTTTCACCATCCCTCCTTTCAAATCATATCATACCAAATAGATTACCATCAAACTTCACTTAAAAATAAAAAGATACGTCGTTACCTGTATGGTGATCAACAAAACAATCTTGTGTTTTACCATGAAGGTAATAAAGATAGATGGAGAGTCAATGCCTTTTGTTTTATTCTGATTTATCATCGGAAGCAAACAGCTGTTTGATTGCTTTGGGAATAAGATAATGGGTATACTTGTGGGAATATTTAAGATGAATGAAAAGACAATACATTTTTAACAAGTATATTGAAATATAATAGCCTTGTCATGAAAAATTGAAATTAAACTTCGCACAATAAGCACAATACTCTAAACTTTTAGGGGAAGCTGCCCATAAAGCCATCGATAGATTTAAAAAAGAATTACGTGTTACGATTAGGAACCTTTAATGGATCATTTTGTCAGAGTATGAAAACCACTACCCACTTAGACGTGAAGATTTTAAGATAACAAACTTTCAATGATAATGTGATGCGACTCTCAATGTTCACAAAATGCCAGCCCAAAAATATATCCTTATGAAATTAATATATTATTTTATCCTTAAATCAGTTGAAACTATTTCGAATTGCATTTTAACTAAGATTTCTCGCAAAGCCTCTTTCTGTTCTTATAAAGTTATAAATTGATGTTTTATGCTTCCAATGATGGTACACCAAAGAAAAGCCGCTTTGAATAGATTTATAAAAGATTTCAACGACCATTTAGATCGCATTACCGAGACGTTTTCTCTCCATCTGTATCTTTATTACCTTCATGGTTTTACTACGTCAATGACTGTAAATTTTCTAATTTAAAGCGTGGCAATAAATAATTATTTTTGTCGCTACGCGTGAAAAACTAGTGAAGAATTAATTACAAAATTAATGGGAAAAGTAAGTTGGACGCATTAAAATGGAGGTAAAAATCTTTATTTCTATACGTTTTTATAATTGTGGTAGGTGGTAGTCAACATTTTTTGAGCTTGGGCTTTTCCAGAAAAAATTTGAATATGGGGGGGGGGTGGATGATATAACAATTTTCAGTGATACGGACAAAATGACTTTTGGCCCCCGGACAACAGGTTTACCCCCCCCGGACAAGCATCAGTTGACCCCCCGGACAACCCAAATTACCCTCCGAACATGGCAAATTTTGATGATTTTTCGCTACCCCCCCCCCGTACAATATATCCTCCACCCTTCATGTACGGACATTTTTTGGAAGAGCCCCTTAAATTTTTATAAGAAAGATAAGTTTGTCAAAATTGAAATTTTCTTGTACAAGTTTTCATGTCACGCGTAATTATTGTAATAAAATTAAATAGGCACAATTTCAGCAACGCGTTAAATTAGAGTACGCGTTAAATTAGAAAATTTACGGTTAAATCATACGCATGACATAACATGATATAATGACCAATAAGTCTTGTTTAAAAAATATAATTTATTTATTTCGTTTCTTTTTTTTTGCAAAAAGATTGCATACAGTCGAATAACAGAGAGATTTCGAATCGTAGAACGTATGATATTAAGAGGGTTTCACCATTGAGTTTCAAGCCGAAGGCTAGAGGTCAATCTCCTTGGTAGGATTTGAAGCCAACAAATCCTACCAAAGTTGCGCGGCCTTGAGCGAACCGCCTGGTTTTTACACAAATAACAGATTGAAACTAAAATTTACCGCTTAATTTCGAAAAATATATCACTCGAAAACAAAGGAATTGCTAGATTCAATCCGTCATCAAAAATACGGCGCATATTTTAAGGCTTCAATTTTTCTTGCCTGAGAAAGGTTAGAGATTGACCTCTAGCCCTTCGGGCTTGAAACTCAATGGGTTTCACCTTAAGGGCTGTGACCATAGTCGTAACATTGATTTTAGTATTTGAAAATAAAAGTTGTGTTTTATGTTTTTTAACACTTTTAACAAAGAATTGCCTTATAAATCGCTTTAATCAAATCCCTTAAGAGTAATTAAGAATTTAATTGTAAAAATGACGTTTTGAACTTTAAAAAGACGTTAATAATATGTGGCATCACCTTCTTTTATAAAAAGTTTTGTTTCGAAGTTTTTTCAAACGCAAAGAATTGAACTGTTTTAGATTTTTCGGAAAAATTTTCTAAATCAATGCATCAAAAGTTATGGCTGTTTTTCTATGATAAAAATCCGTCCCCCGGACCCCACTGTCAGTGTTGAGTCCGGAAATGGCCCAGAACTCAACGCTGACAGTGGGGAAAAGGGGGACCATGTGAAGTGTATAGATATAAATTGGGGGATTGTGGAAGAACTTTACCATTTGTTAAAATTGACAAAATTAAATTCCAGTGAAAAAAAAACAAAAAAAAACTAAAGTCCTTCAAATTTGCGATCCATTTTTATTCTTTCTTTCAAGTTCATTTATAAAAATGTTCCTATATTCTCCAATTCTAAAATCTTTATAGCAAAGACACCCGGAAGGGGGGGGGGTACTTAGGCAAAAATGGATGATGGGTATGTGCGGACGGTAAGGGTCGGTTTTTTCACCTTTCAAAAGTCTCTCTAAGGGCCGGTGTCCACTTTCGTGCAAACCGTTTTTGTCTGAAGAAAAGATTACGTCATAAAAATGTTTCGCACGAACAAAAAAAAAATTGAAGGAAGTTCAACTTTTTTCAACATATACGTAAATTTTGACCAATGGAATTGCTTCTTTTTTTAATCAACCAATGACGTTACAAATAGCGTGAAAAGTTTCGCGCGCTTCGCGCGAAAGTGGACACCGGCCTTAAGAGTCGGAAAAATCAGAAAGTTTTAAATTAGTTTCTCTAAGGGTCGGAAAATTCAGAATTTTTAGGAAATTTTTTGATTTCGAGAGAAAACATTGTAATAAAGTCTCCAAGGGTATGACTTTTTTCAAAAATCAAAAAAAAAATTGTAATAAAGTCTCTCTAAGGGTATGACTTTTTTCAAAAATCGAAAAAAAAAATTCAAAAAGTCTCTCTAAGGGTCACCTTTTCAGCAAAAATCAGTCTCTCTAAGGGCCAGTTTTCGGAGGTCCCGTCCGCACATACCCCTCATTCGCCAACCCTAGTACCCCCCCCCCGGGCAAGGACATTTACCAGCCATCAAAAAATTTATAGGTACAAAACAAATCATCGTCTCATAATAATATCAACTTTTAGATTTTATAATTGCGGTATATAAGATTGAAAAGTAACTTAGGATGGGTTTACATCTGTAGGGAGAATCGATTAAAGGGACATTAAGTAGTAAAATGTAAACATTGCGCGAACCACGTGTCATTAAAGAGAACAATTAAAATCACGTGTCCAAAACAAACTTGTAACACAATTGAACAATCAAAATTAGCCATATTTGGTTTGAATTTTTATTTTGACATGTGACATTTGTTTTGATTTTGTATCCGCTGCATACAGTTTGTTTAAAAATTTAGCCCCTTTGTCGATAACAATTCAGAACATAAACGAAATAAAAACTCAAAATCACTTTTACGAATTCTTTTATAAACATAATCGATCTTCTCCTCGTTATTACCATTTTTACAAGAAGTAGGTTTGGGTACCTCTTAAGACAAAGGACGTAAGTAACGAGGAGAAGATCCATTAAGTTTTGAAAAGAAATCGTGTAAACGATTTTTCCAATTCATTTTAAATGAGTAAAAAATTGGAAAATGATTTTGATGACGATGATGACAACTACTCAAATGAATTTTTTGATCAAGCTTTACTACACAGCATGAACATGTATGTCCCCAGTTGAAATGTATAGACAGTTGAATATAGAATTCTGTAATAAAATTTGATGTATTTCTATCGTTAAAAGAAAGCGGTTACAGTATTAGATTTGAAAATAAAAATTATGTTTTGAATCAACAGTATGTAGCAATTTAATTACAAAAATGACGTTATGAACCTTAAAAAGACGTTAATAAAATGTTATATTACCCTCACAGTGATCTTTCATTGGAACTTTTGTAAAATCGGGATTATTTTGGCTAATATCCCTTGTATCTCCTTAAGTAGTGCTCATAAGGAGATGAAATTTGGTATATAAAGTATCCTTGTAGCAATGTAAAAGTAGGAAAAAAAGTTTTTTGATACATAAAATTGTTCCCCAGTTATTGGGCACTTTCTTTTTCGAGAGATCCCTCTATCCCGTCCTCATCCCGCTTGAGATCCCTCTAAATCGGAATCAAGATAATTCCGGATAGGAAAGTGCTAGAGACTTAAAATTTTCACAGAATGTACTTATATTTGTCCTCTAAAGGATAAAAGAAAAAGAAAGCATTTCTTCTCAGTTAATTTCCTAAAAGTTGGCTAAAACATGGAAAAGTGAATCCGATTAATCCGATCAAAGATCGCCGTGCCTCTTTTGCAAAAAGTGTTAAGTTAGATAAATTAATGTATCAAAAGTTAACTCTTTTTGTACGAAAAATCGAGATGAAATTTTTTTCAAATACCACTATTTTTAATAAATAAATAAAATAAATAAATAAATAAATATATGAATTTATTATTGTTCTTTTGGCGCTTCATAGTCACGTGATGTCAGACTTTAAAAAGGGCGGCTGTCCGAAGCTATTCACAGGTTGTTAGATTGTTACGAAGTGCAAGATGAACAGGAAAGAGCTCAAAGAGTACTTTGACGTGAAATTTAGGTCCTTACATAAGGATCTTAAGGCTGGCAAGAACGTGAATCAGAATTCAAATTCAATTCGAACCAAAAACAAGTTGAGTTTAATAACAACATTAAAGAGGACGTCGAGGATTTATTGGGGCTGATTGAGGCAGGTTCAAAGAAGAGATCTTCCACTTTGGCCAAGCAGATCATCGAAATTAGCTGATAAAGATTGCTGATAAGTCTCCAGCTGGCTGGGCCACTGTTAGGGAGTACGAATCAGATAGCGTGACAGACGACAGCTCAGATGATACAAAATATAAGTGTTTTTCTTTTGATTTTGAACAAAAATTTTTAAGAAATGCATTTGATGCATTTGATAGCACTGAATTAGATTCAGGGGCTGTTAAAGGAAGGCTTAAGAAACATTATCTGTTCTGGGAACAGATAGAAGCTAATAAATTTATTCTGAGCGTATTATAAAAGAAGGTTACAAAATTGTCTTTTCTATCCCCTCCGACCGAAAGTTTTCGTTCAAATAATCATTCTGCTTTCGACAACACTGCTTTTGTGACGTCATCGATAAATGACTTCATCAATCTGGATCAGTTACTGAGATACTTGTCCTTCTGGCAAGCATTATTCTCGACCTTCGACATGTCAATAGATCTTTGATCAAGGAGCATATTAAGTTTGACGATTGGCGCGAATTCCAACATTTTGTACGTCCTGACGGTTTTCTTTCAAGTTTGATATATTTCCTGAACACCAAATTTTCTTGGGATTTTCTTGGGAACTGGAAAAGAAGCAAAGATTTTTTGTACTTACAGTGTTACCATTTGGGTTATCTACCGTCCCAGCCCTTTTAACGAAACTTTTAAGAACACTCGTTTCTACATGGCATTCACAAGGCGTAAAATTATCTGTTTACCTGGATGACGTTAGATAATACTAGTCTACTAGCAAATGAAGAAAAATCGGAATGGGAGCCCACACAAAGAATGACCTGGCTAGGAATAGAGCTAGATACTTTTGAAAATACTTACAAAGTTACAGAGGAGCGTGTCTCCTCTCTCCTCTCTTCGATTGCTAAGTTATTAAATAATCCTCTTACAACTGCTCGAATTCTTTCTCGTGTTGCTGGAAAAGTAGTTTCAATGAAATTTGTTTTGTCAAACCTAATTAGATTGCAAACTAGAAGCATTTACAGATGTATTGCGATACAGCCATTTTGGGATGATAAACTGAACATTTTGAATTTCCCAGAGGCACACAAAGAGATTATATTTTGGAGAGATAATATTTCTATGTTAAACAAAGGGAGCACAATTAGCATTTGTCAAAACAAAACTGTTATAAAGTCTGATGCAAGCGATCATGGTATAGGTGCTATTTTTATTTGAAGCAAGTGGAAGAAAAGAATGTTTTCGTATGTTTGACGAAGGAGAAGTACTCGACTTGGCGCGAACTTGAAGCTATTCGATTTAGTCTTCAATCCTTTGCACCTAAAATATCAGGGAAGTTTATTTCTTGGCAAACCGAAAATATGGCAGCAAAAAATTTATTTGCTCGAGTGGTAGTAGCAAATCCGACTTACAGTCTCTAGCTATAAATATTAACGATCTATCAAGGCTTTTCAGTATAGACTTAGAAGTACGCTGGATATCTAGACGTTTCAATGCCTCTGCTGACTACATTTCTAAGTTAGTAGACACCGATGATTGGGAGATCACAGACGAATTCTTTGAACTTATAGATGGTCTATGGGGTCCCCTGAATATTGATAGATTTGCTAGTTATAATAACACTAAATGTGAGCGATTCAACTCGAAATTCTACGTTCCTGGGACGGAAGCGGTGGATGCATTTACGCAGGATTGGCGTTTTGAAAACAACCGTTGGATTCCCCCGGCTAATTTAATCACCCGTGTGCTGAGAACTATCATATCTACGCATGGTATTAGAGGAGTTTTGATAATTCCGTATTGGCGTTCCGCTCCATTTTGGTCACTGCTTCAAAACGGACCGATATGTTCAAGTTTAGTAGTCGATCATATGGTTTTCATAGATACAGCTGGTATCCTGAAGTTGGGCAACTACAAGTATTCCCTTCTCGGTTCTCCACATTATCGTGGGGGTATTATTGTGGCAATTTTAATAAAGAGTTGAGTTTTGGGTTCTGGGCCTTATCGGATAAGCTGCCCCACCTTCCCAAGTACTTTCGCCCAGTTGGACAGGGTTAGCCTAAGAGGTAACCCATTATTCATTAGATTTTAGGACCTAGATGGGGTCCTCCTATGCTCAACCGGGTTGAGAGAAATAAAAAGTGTAACTGGGTTACATCGTGTAACTGGGTTACACCGTGTAACTGGGTTACACCGTGGCTGGGCCACTTGATCAGAAGGTTTTGTAAGAAAAATTGGCCTTATCAGGTTATTTAACCCAAGCTGATTAATTCTGCATTTTTAGGATCCAGTTCGCTTCAAATCGTTAACCAGGTACAGGATGACCACCTGAAGGAACTAGCACACGGTTTACAAGACGTGCTGTCGAAATCAAGAGCGAATAACACGATTAGAAAATATGCTACCTACTTCAAGCGTTGGTCAAACTGGAGAGCAAAGTTCGATGAAGTTGTTGAATTCGCTGCCAAAGACACGTACACGTGGTGCTGTTTTTCGTCAGCCTCATACAGTCAGGAATATCATTCTCAGTGATCGAAAGCTGCTTTTACGCAATCAAACACACTCATAATGTCAATAACCAACCTGACCCAACAGATTCAGTAATGGCCAGTTATGCCTTAGAGGATAGAGACAGCAAAACGTACTTGTTCTAAGCCTGCGACCAAGAAGCTTCCAATCACGCCTGAACACATCAAACGAGTGTACGAATCCATTATTGAGGAGGATCAGCAGTCATGAGTCTTATGAAACGAATTGGGGTCAATGAAAAGCTATTTGGGACCCACAGCATTCGTCGTGGAGGAGCCACATGTGCCGCCAACAACGGGGTAAAGGATCGTCTTTTCCAGAAACACGGTTAGATGGAAATCTGTCAGATGATAATCTGGAACAACTGTCTGCTTCTTTGGGGCTAGGCCTCTAAAGTTTTTACAGTATATGATGATTATTTAGAGCATTTGATGTCTAATTCTGTGAGGCTAGGCCTCTGATTTTATAAAGATGGCTATGTGGATGATAATCTGGAACAACTGATGTCTGCTTCTTTGGGGCTAGGCCTCTAAAATTTTTACAGTATATGATGATTATTTAGAGCATTTGATGTCTAATTCTGTGAGGCTAGGCCTCTGATTTTATAAAGATGGCTATGTGGATGATAATCTGGAACAACTGATGTCTGTTTCTTTGGGGCTAGGCCTCTAAAAGTTTTAAAGTATATGATGATTATTTAGAGCATTTGATGTCTAATTCTGTGAGGCTAGGCCTCTGATTTTATAAAGATGGCTATGTGGATGATAATCTGGAACAACTGATGTCTGCTTCTTTGGGGCTAGGCCTCTAAAATTTTTACAGTATATGATGATTATTTAGAGCATTTGATGTCTAATTCTGCGAGGCTAGGCCTCTGGTGTTATTTCTTATATTTTTCAATCGCGTTCTTCTGTTACAACTATTTACAGGGCTTTCTAGACGACCCACTAACGTGATAAGAAGAGATGAAAGTAAAATGATAAATAAAGTTATTTTCGTTTGAGTTTACGAATTAGAAAATAAATGAATTTATTATTGTTCTTTTGGCGCTTCATAGTCACGTGATGTCAGACTTTAAAAGGGCGGCTGTCCGAAGCTATTCACAGGTTGTTAGATTGTTACGAACCCGCCCGCCCGCCCACTTGTTAAGCTATTACGTCGTTACAGTCTCTCTAATTTCAAAGAGTCTAGTCTTTGACCACTTTAGTGCCATAGTGCCATAGTATTAATATATTACTACATATATTGGATTATATGATATTGATTTATAAAGAAGTGTTATTGTCAATAGCATTTATAAATATACATTTATATTTACTTTATTATCTTGCACATTGTACGCTTTCTAGACGACCCACTAACGTGATAAGAAGAGATGAAAGTAAAATGATAAATAAAGTTATTTTCGTTTGAGTTTACGAATTAGAAAATAAGGTATAATATCACGGGGTAGTCAAAGCAAATTCTTCAGAAAATGAGCCAGAATGCTAAGTAACCCCAGCCCTAACCCGAAAATAGGAGTTGCTTATAAAAGAATGTGTGTGTATTAGGTTTTTATAATCTTTCAAAAATAAAGGGAGAAATTATACAAGCATAGTATAAGAAAGCCGCGGCTGGAATGATAACATCTGATTTTCTGTTGTTCTATCTCTGTCGTTTTTGATAATTATTTGTTGATAAACAGAAATCAGTATTTAGCATCTTTAATGTGGTAAATTTCATTGGTTTGGTCGTTAATACTTACTTCTCAGTGCATTTTAGACATTAATGATATGCCCTTGATAATACACTTGCATTAGAAAATCATTGTAAAAGAACAAGGAACACACAGACACACAGACAGACATTGTCAGATTGTAGCTCAACTGAAGTTGAGAATGAAGTTGAGAATGGAAAAAATGTATTAATTGTTGAAGTATAAACCCATCATTTCGGCAAAGACATGAGTAAACTTGACTCTTAATAGTTCTGTTCGGAGAGCTTTAAGATCACTAGAATGATCACAGAACCTTTGAAATACATCTTTTGCCAGTTCAAATGATTTATATTTGGTTTTGTAATCTAAATCAACTGTATCACTTCCATTAGAAGACTGGAAAGCCTTCAATACTGTCTTTTCGTTGGATAGCAAAAATGACATGAATTTGGAAGTATCAAATGAAGATTTCAATAAATCGATTTCTATCTGAAGTGCTGATTTTGGGCTATCGAGAGCAGGATCAAAATATTCTTCAATAGAGCTGTTATCTACTGTAATAGAACCAATCTGGCTGAGATCACCAGAAACGAAACAAGCATCAAAGTAAACTAAAAAAATTAACCTTCTATTCTTAATAAGTTGTATATCGCCTACAAATGATACTGGGGGATCTTCCAGTCCATCGAAACAAATCGAAATAAAACCAATCTGGTGAGTTACAACGAAAATAATTAACATAGTTAAGCTTGTCATCGCCTGCCTCTTTGATGGTCATAAGAACTAGTGCGAATGTAAACGATTTTTCCAAAATATTAAACTCAATCAAGAGTGGAATTTCGTCGACTGATTTCATACATTCAGCGGATATAACAATGAAAAGGGACATCTCTTATCGTGGTTGTGAGATTACCTTGAAAGCACTCTGAACAATCCACCGTGGTTGTCTTAAGAGCCTTGATGATTCTATTATTCAAAGGAAGACTACCTTTGCGAACCTTCAAAGTTTGTCTCTGAATTCTCCGTTCAGAGTTACAAAGTCCATCGCAAGAATTCAAAACACCAAAGCTCGCTTCTTGTGTTTCTGACCATGTTTTGAAAAAACTCTTTGTTTCGTTGCGGTCAAAGGAGATATGATCATGCATGTAGATGTCTCTACCTGAAAAAGTGAACCATTCTGATTTGCCATAATCAGGACCGCTTTTATAATGTTAAAAAACTTCTATTAATGAGCCATCGGGTAGCCCATCAAGGAATGTCTGAAGTTATTCACTGGACTCAATAGTCGCCATCAACCAAAACAGTGGCCCGTCAACAGTACCAGTGTTTTTCAATTTCCGTCCATAGGCATCTCCACCCCTTTTAGGAAAATCAATTTGGAAAAATGGACTAGCAGCCACATAGTGAGCTTGTCCAAGTTGACCTAAAACCACATATTTTTCTGACTTCTTACCAGTACTAGGAATGACAATTCTTTTACCGCCATAACTAACATAGTCCGAGTTTACAATCTCAATTGTGACTGACAGAGAGCATCAGATGCTGCTTGGATAGCCATGTTATCGGCCCATGTTTTATTAGTCTCCAAAGATTGAACAACTTCATCCATCAACATTAGCAAATAACAAAACCATTTTTATTTGGTAATCACTTACCTTCAAAAACTCAAAATAATTATTTTGCAATTGCTTAATGACTATAGTTCGAGTATTGGGAGACATACTCTCCACATATTTTCAATAACAATCAACACTTGGATAGAAATCACCCATGCATCACGAAGCAAATGAAAATTGCCCCAGAGTCACGGCTTTATTAGAAAATGTTCGAAAATCAACACTTGGATAGAAATCACCCATGTATCATGAAGCAAATGAAAATTGCCCAAGAGTCATGGGTTTATTAGATTTAGAAAATGTTCAAAAATCAACACTTGAATAGAAATCATCCATGTATCACGAAGCAAATGAAAATTGCCCCCGAGTCACGGCTTTATTAGAAAATGTTCGAAAATCATAACCCTTGGATAGATATCATCTATGTATCACGAAGCAAATGAAAATTGCCCCAGAGTCACGCCTTTATTAGAAAGTGTTCGAAAATCAACACTTGGATAGAATTCACCCCTGTATCACGAAGCAAATGAAAATTGCCCCAGAGTCACGCCTTTATTAGAAAATGTTCGAAAATCAACACTTGGATAGATATCATGTATGTATCACGAAGCAAATGAAAATTGCCCCAGAGTCACGGCTTTATTAGAAAATGTTCGAAAATCATAACCCTTGGATAGATATCATCTATGTATCACGAAGCAAATGAAAATTGCCCCAGAGTCACGCTTTTATTAGAAAATGTTCGAAAATCAACACTTGGATAGAAATCACCCATATATCACGAAGCAAATGAAAATTGCCCCAGAGTCACGGCTTTATTAGAAAAGATTAAAAAATCATAACCCTTGGATAGATATCACCCCTGTATCACGAAGCATATGAAAATTTCCACAGAGTCACGGCCTTATTAGAAAAAGTTTAAAAATCAACACTTGGATAGAAATCATCCATGTATCACGAAGCAAATGAAAATTGCCCCAGAGTCACGGCTTTATTAGAAAATGTTCGAAAATCATAACCCTTGGATAGATATCACCCCTGTATCACGAAGCAAATGAAAATTGCCCCAGAGTCACGGCCTTATTAGAAAAGGTTCGAAAATCAACGCTTGGATAGGAAATCACCCATGTATCACGAAGCAAATGAAAATTGCCCCAGAGTCACGGCTTTATTCGGAAATGTTCAAAAATCAACACTTGGATAGATATCACCCCTGTATCACGAAGCAAATGAAAATTGCCCCAGAGTCACGCCTTTATTAGAAAATGTTCAAAAATCAACACTTGGATAGATATCACCCCTGTATCACGAAGCAAATGAAAATTGCCCCAGAGTCACGGCCTTATTAGAAAAGGTTCGAAAATCAACGCTTGGATAGGAAATCACCCATGTATCACGAAGCAAATGAAAATTGCCCCAGAGTCACGGCTTTATTCGGAAATGTTCAAAAATCAACACTTGCGTAGATATCATCCCTGTATCACAAAGCAAATGAAAATTGCCCCAGAGTTACGGCTTTATTAGAAAATGTTCAAAAATCAACACTTGGATAGATATCATCCCTGTATCACGAAGCAAATGAAAATTGCCCCAGAGTCACGCCTTTATTAGAAAATGTTCAAAATTCATAACTCTTGGATAGAAATCACCCCTGTATCACGAAGCAAATGAAAATTGCCCCAGAGTCACGCCTTTATTAGAAAATGTTCGAAAATCAACACTTGGATAGATATCATCCCTGTATCACAAAGCAAATGAAAATTGCCCCAGAGTCACGGCTTTATTAGAAAATGTTCGAAAATCATAACCCTTGGATAGATATCACCCCTGTATCAAGAAGCAAATGAAAATTGCCCCAGAGTCACGCTTTTATTAGAAAATGTTCGAAAATCAACACTTGGATAGAAATCACCCATATATCACGAAGCAAATGAAAATTGCCCCAGAGTCAAGGCTTTATTAGAAAAGATTTAAAAATCATAACCCTTGGATAGATATCACCCCTATATCACGAAGCAAATGAAAATTGCCACAGAGTCATGGCTTTATTAGAAAATGTTCGGAAATCATAACCCTTGGATAAAAATCACCCCTGCATCACGAAGCAAATGAAAATTGCCCCAGAGTCACGGCTTTATTAGAAAATGTTCAAAAATCATAACCCTTGGATAGATATCACCCCTGTATCACGAAGCATATGAAAATTGCCCCAGAGTCACGCCTTTATTAGAAAATGTTCGAAAATCAACACTTGGATAGATATCATGTATGTATCACGAAGCAAATGAAAATTTCCCCAGAGTCACGGCTTTATTAGAAAATGTTCGAAAATCAACACATGGATAGAAATCACCCATATATCACGAAGCAAATGAAAATTGCCCCAGAGTCACGGCTTTATTAGAAAATGTTCAAAATCATAACCCTTGGATAGATATCACCCCTGTATCAAGAAGCAAATGAAAATTGCCCCAGAGTCACGCTTTTATTAGAAAATGTTCGAAAATCAACACTTGGATAGAAATCACCCATATATCACGAAGCAAATGAAAATTGCCCCAGAGTCAAGGCTTTATTAGAAAAGATTTAAAAATCATAACCCTTGGATAGATATCACCCCTATATCACGAAGCAAATGAAAATTGCCACAGAGTCATGGCTTTATTAGAAAATGTTCGGAAATCATAACCCTTGGATAAAAATCACCCCTGCATCACGAAGCAAATGAAAATTGCCCCAGAGTCACGGCTTTATTAGAAAATGTTCAAAAATCATAACCCTTGGATAGATATCACCCCTGTATCACGAAGCATATGAAAATTGCCCCAGAGTCACGCCTTTATTAGAAAATGTTCGAAAATCAACACTTGGATAGATATCATGTATGTATCACGAAGCAAATGAAAATTTCCCCAGAGTCACGGCTTTATTAGAAAATGTTCGAAAATCAACACATGGATAGAAATCACCCATATATCACGAAGCAAATGAAAATTGCCCCAGAGTCACGGCTTTATTAGAAAATGTTCAAAATTCATAACTCTTGGATAGAAATCACCCCTGTATCACAAAGCAAATGAAAATTGCCCCAGAGTCACGCCTTTATTAGAAAATGTTCGAAAATCAACACTTGGATAAATATCATGTATGTATCACGAAGCAAATGAAAACTGCCCCAGAGTCACGGCTTTATTAAAAAATGTTCGAAAATCATAACCCTTGGATAGATATCATCTATGTATCACGAAGCAAATGAAAATTGCCCCAGAGTCACGGCTTTATTAGAAAATGTTCAAAATTCATAACTCTTGGATAGAAATCACCCCTGTATCACAAAGCAAATGAAAATTGCCCCAGAGTTACGGCTTTATTAGAAAATGTTCAAAAATCATAATCCTTGGATAGATATCACCCCTGTATCACGAAGCATATGAAAATGGCCCCAGAGTCACGGCCTTATTAGAAAAAGTTCAAAAATCAACACTTGGATTGAAATTGAAGTCTCAGTGACCCGGTGAGAAACATTTTAGCCAGTGTGGATAATATGAAGTAGCTAAATATCAATGTGGATCTTGCTTTTAATGGATGAGGATTTCAAATTCCATTGTTTACAGCTCATAAAATCAAAAGTAGGGGTGGCCAAAATGTCAACTTTTTTTCCCAGCAGGAATGAATGTTCAATTCAGTTTTCCAATGAGGGTTTTCTTGTGTACAGGGGTATTATCTGCTCTATTGTACCCAGGACTAGGCTGCACGCATCCTTGGAATAGTTTTTGTTATCAGGGATGCGAATCAGGCTCGCAAAAGGCCATTTGCTAAATTTGCTAAGCAAGCAAATTATTTGTAGTAATATGACTCTTTTTATTCAATCTTTGTTACAAAAACTTCAATTGTTTTAAAACTCTTGAATCTGCTTAGCAAATAAAATGTTAAGTCGGACGTGGTTTTCTAGCCCGACTCGCACCCCCTATAATAAAAACTATTTCGGGGATGCATGCAGCCTAACCCAGGACATACTTCATAAGTAAAAAGAGATGAGTACTCAAACTAGCAGGAACCTAATAATCAAGGGAAGAAATAAACAAAATTTTCAATCAATTGACTTGACTTGACTTTTGTACTAATTTTGGACTAATAAATTATTGAAAAGTTTTCACGTAACGAAACTATCATCCATGTTTTTATTTGGGATAACACTTCATGTTCGTTTTGTCATAGCTGAGAAAAAATTCATTCATTTTCACATTGTTTTTCTCACTGTGTATACTTTAATTTTTTTTAAAGTAGAGGCAAGTTAAAGTTAAATCGAATTCCCCGATATGACCGACATTATGGGGAGAAGTGTTTCTCGATTTTTGAGAATTTTGGTCTTATCCGCTAAATTAAATTCCATTGAATATTTTAAAATATAAGCCATTACCGTGGTTAAATTTGACTACGTCATCGTATTAGTCACAAATCCCGTACTGACGAAGTCAAGTAAAAAGAACTGTTTAAGAACAACTAACATGTATTTAGAGTACGCATTAAAATTTCTAACAGTTGTAATTTGTGTAACAGCTTCCCAACTCGAAACTCCTTTTAAAAAAATATCTAGACGGTAAATTTATTGGGTAATCTTCTCCCCCCCCCCCCCGGGGGGACGGGTTACGGGGATGCGCTGTCCCTCTTTTGGAAAAATTTTGGAATTCAGTCCCATTGTGGAGGGTCACTTTTCCGCAAATTTTGGCAAAATCTTTCAATAAACGATTCTCACGTAGGGTCCATTTTTCGAACTTCAGCGGAGCAACGCCGTCGGTCATCGAGGGAAGCTAACCACAAAGATCCTGAACATTTTTCTAACATCTTCCGGGAAACCCACGATAAAGATCAACTCTGCTCCCATCAAAATGTGCGTAGCCTACAACAAAAATAACAAACAAGGACGAAACAGGAATGAATTTTGCATAGCGGGGTCATCGAATTTAACCCTTTAAGAGCAAATGCCGGATATAGTCATCTGTTACGTCAAGTTTTGAGTTAGAAATCGTAATATTTCGTCTAACTCGTAGGATTTGAATTATGCTTCATAGTCAAGCAGAAACAAAAATTCAAAATAAGTTTTTTTCCAGCGAGATTTTAGTAAAATAAATGCAATAGTCTGAAAAAAATTCACTTTTTTGACATTTCGACTGTTTTACGACCATACTTGGTCTACCTCGTACCTGCCACTAAATGATAAGCCCTTAAAGATAATATTAATTTTAGGTGAAAACTAAATTCCCTGCACAGAGTCTTATTTCTTTTAGTAGTGCTTGCAGTCTAGACTGCGACTTTTTTAGTTCAAATCAGATAGGCAGTATTTTCTAGAAATACACGCTTTTTGCCACCGCAGGAAGCCTAAAGCTTCCGAGGATGGCATTCATAGCTTCACTCGTGAGGGAAAGTTGGGAAAACATCTCATAATTTTGCGCGCGCGTTTCAGTATTTTAGTTCCGCTTAGCGGAACATTATCAATTAACGGTTATTTGATTTCCCGGAATGAAGAGCGATAAGCCGTGTTTTACAGGATAGCTCTTTTTTAGCTTGCGCGGCGGACGTTTGTTTCTTCCTATCGTGTCGGAGCTTTCAAACAATGTCAATTGAATTATCTGGTATTTCTTCTATTGACTATGTTTCAAACGATCAGCCGATGGCTCTGGCTTTAGGTATAAGGTAATGTCAGCGATAAAAAAGGAAAGTTGGTGGACCTGATGTGATGGTGGCAGACATCTTGAATTTCTCCCTGTTTCTTTAAATCTGTTTTATTCCAGTTATTAGCACAGTCCAGTAGTTCAATCGCACTACTTTTCTATAAACCCAACAATCCAGTGTGAGTTTGCTGAAAGGAAAACTAAACAATTTGAATCCTTTTTAGACATTGAGATTGATTTATATTTTCCAGCGAAACAGAACACAGACTGACAGAACAACAGTCTGACAGTTATTTATATAGTTTTTTCCATCATCGTTCTAACACTATTGATACAGAACAGCACACAGCTGACAATTAAAAGAATTTTTGAAACTGAACTAAAGTATAAAACAAGGCGCCCTATAAAAGGGAAATTCCATAAAGGAAAGTTTGCATTTTGCAAAAATCTATATATACAGTAGTTGACACTCTCTAATTCAAATTTCAAGGGATTCTCATCGAATACCACAGCATATTGAATATTGAGAAAGTCTCCCAAATCCCTAAAGTAAATATTGAATTATAGAGTAACACGGGAAGAAGAAGGCGAAGCGAAGGTTGATTATTGCGATTGGTTTTTGAACGTCGAATCAGTACAATAACCGAAGATCTTGCTGAAAATTTATATAAGTTTTTTGGAAGAAATCTTTGATATTTGCAATATTTGAGGAGTCAAATTTTGAGTTTCTAATTTGAACGCAACAAAATCGAACATTTGAATTTCAAAATATCTGGCATTTTTTTTGTTACTAGAAATCAAATAAGAGAGTGGTTTTTCAAAACCTTTAAAGTGACTTCAAATTTTTATCCAAAACGGGCTTATCAAATAGTAGAACGTCAAATTAGACAGTGTCAACTGTAATTACATTTTTTGCTTTTTGCTCCTAAAATAATTTGAAGATTTTTCACAGTATGGCAGAGGAAGACTTTGCGATTAATCTAGACACTGCATTGAATGTTGCACATTTCCGAAATTCAAGCAGGACAACTGGCAGTCGTACCTATTCTTGCGCTGTTGATTGCTTTCTTGAAATATGTTACCGCTTGCTTCTTCCAGAAATGAAAGCTAAAGTATCATATGAAAAATCAAGTGATTTTTTTAAGCTGCTTCAATTAAGTGGATCAATGGAAATTTCACTTGAAGATTACGATATGAAAAGTAATGCTTTTCGACTGCTGGATGAAATTAGGGAACCGGTATGGTCTAAGATTATTGAAAATTGTGGTACCTTTGTGAGAAGAAATAGCGACGCAGAGTTTCAAGAGATTTTTGGAAGTAATATTTTCAAAGAATTATCAGAAGAAGAGAGACATGTTTTTGAAACAAGTTTTGTAATTCAGGGTACTTGTAATAGTTGTGGTAGTGAGAAGGAACAAAGAGAAACGGGTAGCATTGTCAGTCTTCTTTCGCATTTTTTATATCCAGAGATTTTAGTTGATGCAAGTTTGTGGCCAAACTGTGTATCAAATTCTCTTAATCCAAGCTCAGAAATTAATTGTGATTCTTGCTCTGTCAACATACCAGCACAGATTCAAGTTGTCAATTTGCCTATTTTTCTTCTTATAGAACTCTGTACAACAGTATGTATAAACAATTGTAGATTTTTTGAGGAGATTATAGTAAAAGAAAATAGCTACACATTACATGCCATTGTAAGGAATTGTGGTGCCCATTTTGCATGTGGTATATTTATTGAGAATAAATGGATTTACATTGATGATTTAAATCCTGAAAAAATTTGTTTTCAAAACATTAATGAAATGTTTTCTGAAAACAAAGGAGGTTGGTTTTTTGCCTTTTATAGAAAATCTGATTCTGAAAAAATTGACTTTGTTGCCACCGCAGGAAGCCTAAAGCTTCCGAGGATGGCATTCATAGCTTCACGCATAAGGAAGTTGGGCAAACATCTCATAATTTTGCGCGCGTTTTTCAGTATTTAGTTCCGGTTAAATGGTGTACCGTAACATTCTTAGCTTGACTGCATTTCTATTGTTTTATCATCATTAAAAACACTTTTCCGGATTAGTTTTGATCTGATTACCCATTTTCAAAGCTCTATATGTCTTTTTTTATTACCTCAGGGAGTCGAATTAAGGGAAATTCCTTTTTTGTTGGGAAATTCCCTATTTAAACCACAAGTAGTTATTAACCGCTCTGAGCAAAGCAAATTAGAAAATTTGAGTATTTTTAAAACTTGTCGCGTGACTATTACATTAAAAAGGCAGATTAGTACAGTAGCGTTTACTATGATATAAACAAGCCATTATATACCATTATTTTGGTAATAAAAGAGATGACAAAAAAAAAGTAAAAATAACTTTATCTTATCTCTATAAGAAGATATCTATGAGATAGACACAACTTGCTAATATTTGTAGACTAAATTTTGCTTCAGATGAGATGCCATTCTAACAGAAGTAAAGGCTATCAGTAACATTTCTTTCAAAATTCAACAACTTGATCGTTCTTCTGCGGTGGCACTTTAATGAAAATTATGGCTAGTTTATAAGAAGAATTTCATAAGAACACGAGGCTGAAATTTGGCAAAACCTAAGAAAAATTTGTTAAGAACAAGTTGAGCCTCAGATTTCAGAAATTACTGATAAAGTACTGATTTTAATGGATTTTAACAAATTTTAAGCAAGTTCTTCAGTAAAGAAACTAAGCGTACTAAGAACATCGTAAGAACATTTAAGCCTAAAAAATTCGAAAAATTAAGAACAGCCTAGCGTGAGCCAAAATTTACTGGTTCTTGTAAAAATAGCGTATAGACATCAAATGAAGTATTTAGGTTTAACTTTACTTTATTGGATTATAAACTTTTAATCATTTTTGTGATAATCGTAAGAGCAAAGGATTTCCGAGAAAATATCGTAAAATACATTTTCCGTGATCCAAAGATTGGATATTGGAAAAAAAAAATCTTAGGACAGGACATATCATATCTTAAATCATAATCATACGATTTATTTTGAGACTTAAATAACATTTGGAAATAAGGACATTATATCAATATTTCATCAACCACCGACATTACAAGACAACTTGAAGACCTTATTTTCAATTACATTTTAACTTGAAGTTCCTTTCAAAGAATACAAAGGAAGAGAAAGATCCATTTTGTAATAATGAATTTAGCCATCTTGACCGTCAACAAAGTATTGAAAAAATCTGCAGGGGGTCATGCTGACGTAAGCAAAAAATATGAGAAAAGGGATAGGGGGTCCTAACCTCATTTATAGTACTAAAGTCATAATACATAAATCTAGGGTGATGCAAATTTGAAAAATGAAATCGAATTTGAAGAATCTTATGAAGAATATTAAAAAACTATGCAAATTCGTGCAACGATATTGGTGTGAAATTGGTACGGTTTTTAAAATGATACAAATTCAATTTTTCACTGCGAAATCTCTTGAAAGGTTGATAGGAGGTTAAATCAAAGAATCGTGATATCAACCTCTTAACTGACGTAATTGTGTGTACCTGTCCGAAAACTTTTGGACAAGAACTGAGAGTTTTTCGGTGTATTATTATCAAGCATTTTTGGTGTTCCTATTATCAACGGGAGGGGGTATTTTCCACCATGACTGTCACACTCGGTAATAAAACAATAGTAATACCCGTGTACAAGAGGAGAGGTTCTAGCTAGGTTGTTTTGGTGCAACTTCAGTGAGGCCTGTGTTGATCACCCTCCTGACACCCATTTCCATTTCAACTTGTCTTTGTTTTCTTCGCCTACAAATTAATTTTGTTATGAAAAAGACCCATACATCACTTCGAAATCGTTTGTCACTGAAAGTATACACCAACGGGTTGATCAGCACGCGAAAAAACGCCAACAAATTAGATACAAATTTGGACCAACTTGTCAGTGCATTCTCTGTACCGTGCATGCCACCGCTGCTGGTGTCAAATATGATCCATTTGACCTTGTTAGGTAAATTGAACAACACAAACAGTAACACCACTCCAAATAAGTTTTTGATAGTTCTTTTATTGTACTCAATACGCTTTGCGTAGTTCTCACTGACGTAAGAACCGTTAAGAAATTTGAAAGTGAGCGCTTGATTTTTCAATGTGACAATTATCTTCCAGTACAGAACACCGATTGTGATGATAGGGACGATAAAAAAGAAGACCAGAATGAAACCTGAATAAATGATGGCATAGCCTCCATGTTTCCACATTTCATTGCATTTTTCTGTTTCGGGGTTGACGTGTAAATCTTTGATGTAGGGAATAGCAGAACAGAAAGCAAGAACAAAATTGATCGCCAAACACATCATACATCTGAAATTTGTTGATATGCCAATTTTGAAGGGTTTAACAATTCCGAAGAATCTCTCGATGGCTATGATCAAAATGATACCTATTGCAAAGCTTGATTGATTCAACATTAAAGGTAGAAGGGTTTTACATCCAACTTCTCCATAAACCCATTCTTTGGTCCAAAAGGTGGGCGTTAAAAGGACTATGAAAGTTACTGATGAGATTAAGTCTGTTGATGCCAGCGAATACGTTAATTTCAGATGAGTTGACTTTTTCTTTCTTTGAGGAAACATCAAAACAATAGAGTTACCAAGGATACCAACGATCGAAACCAAAACTATAATGGCTGCGAAAACTATGTCTTTGGTTTTAGCCTCGTTTTGAATATTGTCCCCATATATGTGCGGTATTCTCTTTCTGCGTTCGATCTCAGAAGTTGTGTTTAAGAAAGCACAAAAATCGATTTTCTGTCCGTGTTCGTAAAAGTTAATGTTATAGCAAAAACACTTTTCTTTAGCAAGATTGATTTGCTTGCAAATGACTTCTAAATTTTCAAAGGCAAAGGCAGCCATTCTTGAAATGAAGGATTCTTAATCCTTGAAAACAATTCCATAAATATTCTATAATCAAAATAGCTTTTTCATCATCACTCTTTTAATAACGAAATGGTAACAGTCACAGAATCATTTCCTATGAAAAAGAAAATATTTTGTTTTTCCAACCGTGCGATTGATGAAAATGTTACTACAATATTCTGAAATATTAACATGAAAATCATCGCGAAATTTACGTTTTACGGAGACTTGTTTTCGCGGATGGGCATTTTCAAGAATGAAAGTTGAATTTTTTGCTTCTTAAACATTTAAATATGCCTTAGCAGTGAGGAAATTTCCCCTTAAGGTTATATTGTAGCGATGTCAGTTACGGCTTAAGCTGGAGGAAGGAAGTTGAACATTTTTCAAAGTAGACCTTATCGGAGTCTAAAAAAAAAGTTTTTTATTTTTCTAAAAAAAAATATAATTTCTTTTCTCTGTTTCTCCTCCCGTGCACATTTTATTTATAAGAACATTTAAAAAAAAAGTGAATTAAGTGATAACGTTTATAAAGAGTTGTTGATTTTTTTTACAATGATGATTTGATTATTTGTTCTTATAGATATAAAACTAAATCTTCTTTTGTTTATCTTCTCATTCGCTGATTAATTGAATGTTTATTTGACATGCGCAAGAATGGAAACTAAAAACAGCTAGTGGTTTTTTGGCGTAAAAATAAAAGTCAAAGAAGGCTTTTCTTCACAATAGTGCTGCCAAAGAATAGCTAGCAGAGTAGTGAAGTGTATTCATTAGCCAACCCTTACATAGCAGCTACATAGCCCTTAGATAGATGTTAATTTAGAACCTTCACTTCACCGTGCCCACCAAAAACGCAATGTGGCTTATTGTTGGTGGTCCAATAAGCTTAAATTTTGGTCAAATGAGACTTCTCAAAGCAAAAATCTGCAGAAAATAGAAGCCGCAATTTTTATCTGATCGATTTCAAATTTTGTATGATCATTGTAGACCAAATTCTCTATGAAATTGCAAATCTTCCTCCTACAGTTATGAATAAGAGTCACGTTAAATGGGTTAAAATACCGAATTTTGTATACTTCTAACACTTTTGCCGAATTGCAGCAATTGTACCTCATCATATTTATTACGGGCGATTCGCATTTTTGAACGTTAATTTCAACGGACTTTTTTCAGATTTCAGGCGAAATTTTCGACTTATAGTCGTCTTGTTTACTTTATAATAACTAATTACCGAAAGGTAAATTGCCTTTAATCAAGAGTTTTTGATTTTATTCTCATAAAGCAGATGCTTATAATAAAAATAAATATGCTCATATTTTTCGCCATCCTTTGTTTACTTTATAATAACTAATTACCGAAAGGTAAATTGTTTTCAATCAAAAGTAATTAGATACCCGAGAGTATTACACCTTAAAAACTATTGAGTGACTTGCAAAAGTTCTTTCCCGCGTTTTATCAAATTTGGTCACGCGGTTAATATATTACGGAGGTAATCGAAATTGTTATTATCTCCTCAGTATTGCACTCATATGCGACAATTGGCCTACCGATTTCGAGAAAATGAGATTTTTCACCGTATACAAAACTGGTGGGACCGCCTTCAGGGTGGTCGATTACTACTATATTCATTAAAAATATAAAAATTTACAGATGTGCTCTCAAAAGAAAAAACTTTTATTATACGAAGAACTAGGCTAACAATGCTCATTACTTACAATTATTATACATTTTACAATCATCATACAATTTCATCAAAAATGAAAATTTCATATGTTATACAGGGTGTCCCTAATTAAAGTATCGAGTTTGAACATGCGATTGAGTAGAAAAGTTTGTGTGTGTTATCGGTAAAATATAAGAACATTCTCCATCACACAGGATTATTACAAAAGGTAGTTACAACGTATAAATTAATTGTAATGACAAAGAAAAAAGAGGGAGTGCTTAAAATACAATTTTGTAAACACACACATAAAACTTTCTACTGATAGTTGTGTTTCGACTCAATACTTTAATCAGGGACACCCTGTATACGTTATGTATTACCAGGGCCGGCGAATCAATTTTGAAAGTGGAGGGGCCAAATAGTAAGTGTCTAAGGAGGCGCCACCATGGTTGGCGCCGACGGGCAGAGAAAAGCAAAAAAGAAGGGGGGCCATGGCCCCCGGCCCCCCCCCCCCCCAGTTTCGCCGGCCCTGATTACACAATTTTCAAACTGAAAAAGTCTCTTGTTTTGTTGTCCTTTTTCTGTTTATTTAATTCCACCATGGCGTTCTAAATCTACAGGCCTACCCTAGCAAGCGTGCAGCGAATTCGAATTTGTGGGGGCTCAATTTTTTGAAGTCGTTTCATGGACGATAGTATAAAATTTACCGAATAACAGGAATTTTAAGGCTTGGGGACACCAGAAGTTTTTTATTTGAATCAATTTTGTTCCATTGTTCCAGGGACAAAATCAGCGTGTCTTTTGGGTATTTCCCTCACTTTGTGTACCATGAAACAAAAAAAGAAACCATGGGACAAACACTTTTCGTGTCCCGAAGCCTTTAGTTGAAAAATATATTTTTTACGCCTCAAATGCCATGATTTCTGCATAAATGTTTGGTGATCTGTTTTTTGATTTTGATGTCTTTCGTTTCCTTGACTTTTGATTTTGTTATGGATTTATGTTTTTGATTTTGTTATGGTTCAGTGATTATGTTCTCATCGTTTAAAATGTCTTTTTCTCAAAATAAAAACATAAAGTTCAACGACCAAGCTCAGGATGCTATCACTCTCCCCAGCATTGACAATGAGTGGATGGACAGTATGGAGGAATGTGAAAACAAGTACTCATGCATGACGAAGCTTGAGCATCAGTGTCAAATGGAGCGACTCCAACACAACCTCTTGCTTGTGCCGTGGTTGTCGTTGTCGGTGTCGTTGTCGTTGTTGGTGTAGTGGTCGTAGTTCCTAAGTGAGAATAAAAATGACAAGTGTTTATAGGTAAACCATTGCAACACTCATCGACGCTATTTTAAAATAACTTTCAGAATTTTTTCAATTCTGGAAATCAGACGCTGAAATTTGAGAAAAATATTAGCAATTTAAAATGTCAAATGATTTGATAGAGAGTAGCTAGATATTAATCAAAATACAAGGCTTTTTACGATCTTATCATCAACATATATAATGAAATGTTCTCGTTCAGAGCTTTCTGTGTTTTCCTTGCCTAAATGCTCTGAAAATATGACGAAAAATCTGAACTCGAAAAATAATATCCCATATTGTACTCGGTACCGTGTGATAACTATTACATAGTTACTCATGCTTGGACTATTTAGGCTCATTTTGAATGAATCCGGGCTAAGGGTCGGAAAATTCACAATTTTTAGAAAACTTTTGGTTTCGAGAGAAAAAAAGGGTAGGATTCTTTTCTAAAATAGAAGAGAGTTTTTCTAAAAAGACTCTCTAAGGATCATCTTTGGCAAAAATCAGTCTCTCTAAGGGTCTTGTTCTCAGAGGTCCCGTCCGGACATACTACTCATCCGCCAACCCTAGACCACCCCCCCCCCCCCCCCGGAATGAATCTATGTTCAAGTGAAAACTTACGTTGAAATTGACAACGTGATCCATAGGTTCCTGTAGGACAACAGTATTCTCGTCCATCAATATCTTTGAATTGATCACATCCTGTATAAACCTTTGGAAGAAAATGGAAATACACCTCCTTTCTCACAGACCGACTATAGAAACCCTTCCCACTGGAAAAATTGGCAAAAATACCGTCCCCCGGTGGGAAATTATACTCTAATTTTTGTCCCCACTGAAAATAAACAGATAAGGAAATTCTCAGACCTATAGAAATATAAGCCTTATCGCTATCGGAGTTTTTGATTTTTCTAAAACAACGATGTATTGTAGGATTGTTTCGGGAGTATTACAATAGAATTGCCTCGAGGAATTCCTGAGAGATTTCTATTGTAATACCCCCGAAACAATTCCACAATGCATCGTTTTTTTAGAAAAATCAAAAACTCCGATAAGATCTATTGTACTATTTTTTCCATCCCAACTGAATTTTCTGGCTAGAAAACAATGGAATTTACATCCCCATGCAAAGATATAGGTACTTCCTGTATAGAAACTCTCTTCGCTAGAGGATGAGCAGAAGCCCATGTAAAAAGACCAGAACCGTAAATTTGATACTCTTAGGTTCCAAATAAACGGGCCCCCCCGGTTGTTAATTTTTCGAAAATTTTCCAACCCCCCGGACCTTATTAGGACCACCCCGTTTATTAATCTTTAAGAATATTTTCAGCTGTCAAAGATAAGGCCCCTTATTTTGCTCTAAATAGCCTGATTTTAGCCTATTTTTACCTTATTTTTTGGTTTCAGAAGTACAATTTCCAACCCCACCGGCAATTAGGTCCCCCCCCCGTTTATTAAAATCTAGAAAATTTTCCAACCCCCCCCCGTTTATTTGAACCCCCCCCCCCCGTTTATTTGGAGCCTAAGAGTACGTATATTAAATTTAAAGTACTGCAGCGTCGAAAGATAATTGATTACCTCATTTTGTTGTTTAGGTCCATAATACACCCAGTCCTTCTCAGTTTTCAAGCTGAGTTTATTGTGTGTTGAATGAGCATTATCTCCAAGTAACTCACAAATTTTAAGTTTCGCGTTGAAGTTGATCGCTTTACATTTATTTTGATTAGCGAGACAATTTTTCAAACACGGTATAGGTGTTTGTCCAGAAATGTCCAAAAATACTGTTATAATATTCGATACCAAGCGTTTATTCGGACGCACATCAGTGAATGTTAAGGATTGTTGTTTTGTTTGAACCAATTGTAGAAGCATGACCAAAGCGAAGGAAAACATGATTTTCACCTTTAAGTGATATTACAATAATATATCCTAAAATGACTGGATGAATGGCCAAGCTTTACTCCTATAATTATTCTAAAAATAAGATCTCCCATAACAACGAAACGAATTAATATTTATTAGTTAATATATTGAGACAGTATTTAAAATACTGCATTAATGGAAGAAGTAAATACAAATAGGAGGAGTAAATTGAAGTAAATTTTTTACATAATTTACGAGTATGGTTAGTCACATGATTCGTTTCAATAGTGGGCCTCTTATTAATTGATGGTTAAATGAAATGATTTATATATAACAAATTTATTCGTTTCCATTCCTTTCCCCTTTTTTACTATCACGCAATGATGAAATTGAGCTAGAAGATATGTGTCTTTTTACTAGTACTTTACCGCGAAAAGCACAGGCCAAAATCATATATCGACCTGTGCTGACCAATCCAGATTCTATTCAGCACGCAATCAACGCAGAGAAAAGTAACCATGACGACAATCCAAGATCTTGGATTAAGTTCAAATTTTTTTTTCGCGTCGTTGAAAACACAACTCAGAAATGTCATCAGCGCTTTTTAAAAAATAGTCAGCGGTAGAGAATCATAACATAAAGTCTGTTTATTATTTCAAAAAACCATACCCAGGGAAGAAATTCATAGGTAGCCTTGACTCACCAGAAAAAGTTTCCGCCCTTACTGCTTTCTCCATCAGGATATAGGGGGTACCTTTTTTGCTGTAGGTTTTAAGGGGTATCCAATGGTAGAGGATAAGCACCTATTTTATAGATAATTTTGACTCTTAAGAGGAACAATTTACTGAATCCCTCTAAAATCGAAACAATGTAATTCTATCATGCTACAAAAGAGATATTTCTTGTAATCAGGGATATGTTATAGCGTAGCTGGATAAAGCACATTTGAAAAGGCCTTGTTCTATCTCTGTCCCTGACATTAAAATTTGATATGAAATTAAACTTTTTTAATTACAAATTCGTGAAATTTGGATTTCTTTTTAGCCAATGATTCTGCTGCTGCATTTATTGTTCACGATTAAAAACTTTTAATTATCAAGAGGGTCTGTAAAACATTGGTGAATGACAATTAAAAAAAATGAAAAATATTGTTTTTATTAGTAAAGTTATAAGAAATTCCTTCTGTAAGATTATAAATAGCTCTTTTTCATTTGAAATACCGCGCTACACCGCGGGGTGCCTCACTTTCTAACTGATATTTTCAGATAGCAAGTCGGTATGTCTGATTATGGAAAAAATTTCAAGTCAATTGAAACAATATTTGTCAAAATATTTACATCCGAAATTTTTAAAGAGAAATCATGAAAGCCTCTCAAATTCATAACACACGCTGATAAAATTAGATTTCATTTACAAAGAAGCTGTTGGGGTATCTTTTGCAAATATTATTTTGATAAAAAGCGGGAACATCATAGCAAAATATATGCAAACGTACTGCATGAATACTTTGTCTGCTTCATTTTTCTTATAAAAACAGAACACTCAAGGGGACAGAGATGGATTTCTATTATCAACAGTTTACAATAGAAAAGACAACGGAGCAATCCGCTAAGGAATTCTCGTCCTTCATCCAGCTACGCTATAACATATCCCTGTTTGAACGATGTAGTGATTAATCCTATGGAACAATTTTTTTAATGCAATTCATAATTAACAAAACAAAACAAAAAAAGTATACAATTTGTAATAATTAGTACTAGTTAAAATGCACAAACACCCCCTTTATTAATTATCTGTATCACGCCATTGCCCTATCCAAAATATCGACACAACAATCGAACACCATTCAAACTAGTATCGTCGTCACTCCCTTGGTCACTTTCGATCTGTGTTTGAAGACCAACAATTTTGTAGCCAGCAGGACAGTAAGTGCTTTGTGTCCATGAACCCCAACCACCTTCACCGCTTCTGTACCACTGATTGTCATCTCGACATATCAAACGAATGGCATTGGTCGAAGTATCGTCATCAGACCCCTGAAAATTCATTATAAAATAAGATTTATTTCTTACAAGGTAATTTTAGCACGTGGGAGGGGTTGGAATTTGAATAAATATTTTGATAAGAAGAGTAGAAGGATCTATGTAATCAACTTTATTAAGGAGGTATAATGGTATCTAACCTCTAAAAATATCAACTCAATAAGATGACCTTTTAAACAGGGGTAAATTTGAGTTCTTGGTTCTTGAGAAACCGAAATTATTGACTGCTGGAAAATTTAAAAGCCTTAAAATGATATTTTGATTCTTCGGAGATGATAAGTTACAGAAGTCCAATGTGTATTACCTGGGAGCTTTCAAATTTTAGCATTCCACCGTAAAATCCATTAATACATTTTTGTGACTCGGCTTGCCAAGTGCCCCAATTGGTGGATCCACTTTTGATGGTAGCGCCAACATCATCGTTACATCTTAAAGAGATCGCATTTAATGCCGTGTCATCGCCATCTGGGATAAAAAGAGACATACATTGAACAAAGAGAAAAACTTTATTGAACACTATCAGTATCTAGCTATAGTGAGTAGTAAATTCCTATCTCTCTATCTAGAGTTGTAACTGCTCTAAGATAAGATGTAAAACACATGTATTTATAGAACCCATTTCATAAGAAAATTTGCCCTGAGAACCAATTTATAACCCGAGATAATTTTGTATTTTGATTAATTTCAAGAACGATGAAAATTATACTTGGCAGGAACTAAAGAGATTTAACAAAACCATGCCATGAAATTCTCGGAAACAACTTTTTATGAAAGATTTTATACCTCCTTGGTGGCTTTCGATATTTGTTTGCAGCTTGACAACCCAGGTTCCTTTTGGGCAATACTCCCATGAACGCCAACTGCCCCATAAACCAGTGTTGTAGCTCATAACTAAAAAATAATTTTTTAGTGTAGATAGATGGTAGATGTGTGTAGATTGAATGAAAAGTAAATTTGAGCTAAAGAAAATTGGCATTGGCAACTTCCAAAAGTAATTATCGCTACGACCGTTCTATTTGGGTTATACTAGCAAGTAGCGGTCGCGCTATGAATGCCTCGCGAACGCATTCATAATTGAGAATGAACTTATTGGCTGATAAAAAAGAAACGAGGTGTACAGCTTGGCGCACACAGTAAAATATCTTTTAAATATCCCTTGTTGTTGTTGTTACTTTGTAGGAACTAATTACCAAGTATATGGCTGTCTATCAAGAGTTATTGATATGATTCTAATAAAGTTTGTGTTTATAAGAAAAATAATGCACATATTGTGCACTGTCCCTGTTTTACTTTGTAAGAATATAGAATTTAATAAATAGAAGAATAGAATAGAACTAAAATCAATACAAGTCGCAACAAAGTAGACAAAACAATAGGTGCGCGTGACCATTTTTTAACAGCGGCGGTCCGCTCAGAATCGGAAGAAACATCAACGACATGAATATTTTTCTGGCGAGCAAGTCCACTACGTGAAGGAACAAAATCCCCTGCGGGGCAATAATTGAAATTAACAAAATCCACATTCAGTATTTGACGTAAAAACCCTTCACCGAATGCGGCTAAACTCGTCCCCAGTGAATAATAACCCTGTCAAGTACTTGTTTTCCTCTTTAAAAAACTAAGAAGCACTTTCACTTGAGACAGGGTTGCATTACCTTTGTCAGGGAAGCATGAAGATTCAATTTGGCACATTTCTTTAGTTTCGGTCGTTTTGCCAGAACATCCATGATGACACGTGCGTGTTCGTAAGGCTGTCTTTGAACAATGTTGACATGACCAACTTGACCAAGCTGGTAAAAGAATACAAGATAAAGAGAAATCAGTTCCCAATTTTCTTGAAGACAGTACGAGTGGAAGGATAATAGTTATACTTTGCTTAAAAAGCTTGCCAAAAAATCTAGTAAGAACAAACAATATAAGAAAAAAGGCTTCAATGGCCAAAATATTAAGAACAAGTTAAGAACATTTTAAGGCTCCGTGGACTCTAAAACACCCAATTTCTTTTAGGAAAATGGACAAAAATACTCAAAATACTGAGAACATCCGAAGAGGCTTCGAAATTTTTGGATGATCATGAATCATAATACAGTCTTCAAATTCAAACGTCATGAAAGCTCAGGGAAACCTTAGAGGCAAAAGCTGATCTACTGAAGAAAACATATTTTCAATTTCTGCAATGGGCTTTTCCAGATAAAGTCCGTACCCCCCTGTTGAGGAGGTTCTTTTTTTTAGGTGCACCCCCATGGAATTCCGGTCCGAAAATTCCCTTACCCCTATGGAATTCCGGGTCTAAAAATCCCCTACCCCTATGGAATTCCGGGTCTAAAAATCCCCTACCCCTATGGAATTCTGGAACTTCAAATAATTTGCTCCTATGGAATTCCGGAACTACAAGTCCCTTACCCCTATGTAATTCCGATTAGAAAATTCATGTAATTCCATGATTTTGTTTACCCTAACTGACTTTGCTGCTAAAAAATGATTTGGCTTTAGTCGATCAAGAATAAAACGTAACATCAAGAATCGCCAGCTGATTCCTATAATCCTACGCTTTAAAAAGCACGTAGTCTTAAAGGGCTAAAAAGGGAAAAACGATTAAACAATTAGATTTCCAATAAAAAGGTGATTTCTTTTTACGTCGATGCTTTTTAAAATTATAAAAATTTTACTTTACTGTTTTTAAAAATGGTTTAAAAATAAGGAGAAATGATAAAGTATAGCAAGTAAATTTTATAATCTTAGTTAATTAGTTAATTAGTTAATTAGTCAAAGACCGAAAAGAGGCGGGAATCACCAAAAAGAGATTTCCGGCTAGCGAGCATAGAAAAAGACCCCCAAGCATGTAAACAAACAAGTTCAAAAGTTTTTTGATTTAAAAATGAAAAAGATGAAGTAGTTATGGCTAGGTGGCAGGTGGGGACTGGAAAATGGATGCAATATAGGGAAAAGTATACATTGGCTAGTTAATTAAATCATTTCGCAGCTAATTTGATTCTGCCAGACGAAATGCAAGGGGATATTTCCACTTAGTATATCACGTTATGTGCTAAATTGTAAATGATGTTGATGGTGTCGTTTTGAATATCAAATGATTGGACAACAGCAGAATACCAGCCAGGTTTCCACCCAGTTCCAAGATCTTTCTGCATCCATTTCACCTTTATTGCCGCCAAGCCCACCTCAAAATATTCTTCGTAAAGAAATGGAGATTCGGAATCGATTGAAGTACCAGCAGAACATTTGACGCTTCCTGTATTGTCTTCAATACCCACGGTTTTGACATATCTCAGTAGACCACGGAAGACACCGCTGATATCCTTGATTTCTTCAAGACGTCTGGAATCAAGAGAGGAGCGCTTTATTCTTTTTGTCGTGAATTTTCGGGTGTGTCTAATTACGGGTCCATTGACGATTCTGCCCTTTATTTGTTGGTCGATTATGGTTTCAGCAATGGGCTGTTCTATTTTATAACCATACAGGGGGGGTGGACAAACCTAGATGGGGTCAAAAATTTTTCTAGTAACCGAAGGGTACATAACCGTCTATCAAGAGTTATTAATTTGATTCTTATAAAGTATATGCTTATAAGAAAAATAAATATGTTCATATTGTGCGCCATCCCTCGTTTACTTTGTAAAAACTAATTCCCAAAGGTATATCACCATCTATCGAGAGTTATTGATTTGATTCTTATAAAGTATATGCTTATAAGAAAAATAATCTAATTAAACGAGAAGAAATAAATAAAAATTTGTCCGCTTTTATTTGGACACACTGTATCTTAAAAAGGCTTTTCAGGCTTAGGTGAGTAGGCGATTACCTGAAAGTATCGGAAAAGTGTTTCATTGCCAGGTGGTTTCTTTTTTGAATGAGTGAAAGGCAATGATTGACATAAAAAGAAAACTTTTCGTCACCAGATCAGTCATAAACCACATCATTGGGATTCGCTGCAGTTAATGCTTTCCAAGCTCCTAATCATATGGATTACTCTATAATTCTGCGCTATATGGCTGAGAAAATACCGAGACTTCTTGCCATTTTTCTCCTCGATCCAAAACCCAACGAGTGTCAAGAATTGGCTGAAATAATTTACAGGGAACCGAAGTTTTTGTTTACAAAATAAGGATGGGACAAATTCTTATTGGGCTATTCCAGAAAATGTTCATACATGGGGGCAGGAGGATATAGTGTCCGGGGGGTAGCGAAAAAACATCGAAATTTACCTTGTCTGGGGGGTGAATTTGCTCTGTCCGGGGGTAATTTGGGTTGTCCAGAGGGATCAACTGATGCTTGCCTGGAGGGGGGGGGGGGTAAAACCAGTTGTCTGGGGGGCCAAAAGGCATTTTGTCCGGTGGTAAATCACTGAAAGTTGTTATATCCTCCACCCCCATATTCAATTTTTTTTCTGGAAAAGCCCATTATCTACCTTTACTCTCAGTGACCAGGATCTAGGGAATAAAAAATATCAAGCAATGTCAAGAAAACACAAAGCTTACCCAGCTGGAACACAACGTCGTTTTAACGTTTTTCTAATATTCACAACGTCCATATAACGTTAGATGAACGTCAAAACAACGTTGTGTGCCAGCTGGGTAAGAAGATAAACCCGCTAATTTCCCAATGGCATTGATTACTCTTACCAGAACATGGATTGATATTGCATGATTTTACTTCTCGTTCATAGCCTTCACAATACTTTCCTCCATACTGACTTGATGGATTATCACAAGCTCGTGTTCGATACTGCGTACCACTTCCACAACTTAGTGTGCAAGAAGAAAAACCACTCCAGCTAGACCAACCACCATCCACTAGAACAAAGAGATAAATTGCAAATACCCTCCATGCATCTAAGGGGCCTCTGAAATTTCTCACAGCGACTTAGGTGGTCAATTATCATTGGTAAAACTTTCAATTCAGAAGGTCCAATATTTCCTGAGTTCCAGAGATAGGTTCATATTTGCTTTATAGACCGGTAGGAAGATAAGATACTTTTTGATGCTTTATACATCTAATTTAGAGAAGATTGAATGATGTCTAAGCTTTTTTTTTGCGAAATACATCAAGTCATTGTTCTTTTTCACAGCTCCGTTGAAATAATTGTTAAATAACTGTTATAACAACCTTTTAAACAAGTCATAGAACAGGAATGTAAGGTCTGGATGGGGAGGGTAGTCAGGCAAATTGACCGGCGGCGGTATGTGCGGCGATTAAGGGTATGTTTTAAACATAACAGAACCGCACTGTAGGGTTGACTTTTTTTAGATGCAGGGTGGAATTTTCAGCAAATCCAGGAACAGTTGCACATTTTTGCCCGAAAATTCGGATTATTTTGCTCAAAAAGAGTAGAAAATTCGAGGAAAATGCACTGTAAGGGTATGAATATTACCAATTTTTTGCTGCACTGTAGTGTAAGGGTGTGATTCTAAAAACCAATTTTTCCATGCCCCCTCCACTGGGCGAAATAAGAGGTTTCCAATCCTGGAAATATCTTGAAAATATTATATTTCCATATACTTTTGTAAATATGGAAATATGACTTTTCTTTATTTCTAAGTTATGAAAATACCATATTTCATGATATTTCCAAATCTGAAATATCATATTTTCAAAATATTTCAAATTTAAAAATTGGAAATATTTTGAAAATATGATGTTTCAATGAATTTCAGAATTGGAAATATCATGAAACATGATATGGAAATATCATGATATATGATATTTCCACAACTTTGGAAATATAAAAAAGTCATATTTCCATATTTACAAAAGTATATCTATTTGAAAAATTGTGTCGCATACCAGGAAATATATCAATCTTGATACTACTGGATCCACAATACATTCCGCAATACTCTGGTGTCGGAGAATCGCACTGTCGTGTTGCGAACGAAAGTTTCCCTGGGCACGTCGTGTCGTTTTGGAATGTTTTGTTTACAGTTGACCAATTGCTCCATTGACCATGAACGGGAGGCCAGTAATAACATTTCCAAAGCGTTGTGTAATAGTCTGCTTGTACTGGATGAAAAAATCGAAAATTAAAATTATTTAGTTATCAAAACTTAAATCTTCACTAGAACCTTAGGTTTAGAAAATCATATAAAGTTATTTCGAGGAAAATAAAAAATAATGCTCTATGGATTAGTAAATATACTAGCCATAACTTTCATTAAGGTGCCACCGCAGCAAAACGAACACATAGAGTTGAGTTTGGCGTTCAAAAGGAATGATCTTAGCCCTACAGTAATTTTGTTAAGACTGATCTCTCATCTGAGACAAAATTCTTTCAAATGCTAACAAATGTGTCAAGGGAGTGATTTACAGTCTACTTAGAGTGATATCCGTGCCTTGTCTTACACGTTTTTTATAAGAACAATTTCATAAGAATACGAGGCTGAAATTTGGCCAAAACCTAAGAACAAATTAAGAAGAATCTGAACCTCAGATTTCAGAAATTACTGAGAAGTACATGTTTCCATTTTAATTAATATTGACATTTAAGGCTGAAAAACTCATATAAATTTAAGAGCAGCCCAGCCAGAATCATATGACTTACTGGTTTTTCCTATAAAAAAGCATATATATCTGAAGATACTGCTCTTCATATGTTATTTTACTAATGTACACGTTTAGCAACTTTCGAATACTTTGAGTAGAGTAATATTTTTAACCTATGAAGAGCGCTTAATAGCTACTTGTCGTATAAAAAGGGAATTTCCCAGAAAAGGGAATTTCCTTAGATTCATTTAACTCTCCAGGGATAAGAAAAAGACAAACTGACATATCAAAATGAGTCATCAGATCAAAATAACTCCGGAAAAGTCTTCAAGAGTCTTTTTGATGATGATAAAACAATAGAGAGACCGTAAGATAAGACTGCTTACCTTACTAAAATACTGAAAGACGCGCGCAAAATTATGAGATGTTTCCCCAACTTCCTTATGCGTGAAGCTATGAATGCCATCCCCAGAAGCTTTAGGCCTCCTCCGGTGGCAACAAAGCTAGAATTCTTATAATTTCGGGATAGAACAATTAGATCAGTACACCTGTTTAAAAATATAGGACTAGGAAAGAACTTTTTCTCAGTATAATAAAAAGAAAGGTACCTGGAAGTCGTATAATGACAAACTCGAATCTAGTTCCTTCGTTCACTTTTTTATAATTCTGATAGAGCTCAGGATTGTACCAACGCCCATCAGTGAAATGGTATGAAATGGCATGAAAAAATGGTACCACCAGTGGCTCTGGGTACTATGTTATAAGGGTCAGATTTTATTTACTTTTAGCTACCTGGGCACCTTTGACGATTACAAGTTTTGATATCCACATCGAATTCAATCAAACATTGATCAGAGAAACACTTTCGATATCTTTTTTGTATTCCATCATTACCACATGATGAGCTACAAAGACTCCAATCACTCCATATGCTCCATGCTCCGCCAGCTAAAGTATAATGATAAATAAAAAGATTTTCGAAAAATATTTCTTTTTTTACCATTTCGAAAAATGATTTTATTAGATAGCGAAAAAATACACAAGGGGCCTATTTGCAGTAGCGTAGACAGGAGGGGCGCAAAATTTGTGTTGGAGAGCAGATTTTTATGACACTGTAATTATCTTTTTTCATTATGAATAGATAATGAGAGTGTTATAAAATCTACTCTCCTACACAAATTTTGCGCCCCTCTTGTCTACGCTACTGTATTTTTGATATGCGTAAGTCAAGATGACGTCATATTTTTTAACGGAAGCCCTCGAAAAAAGCCGGATTTTGACCTCCGTGTTTCTATTTTTAGTAACAGAGAGAGGTCAAATCCCGGATTCTTTTGGGTGTTACCGCTAGAAAAATGACTTACGGATACAGGGGCCGCGGCTCCACTTTGAAAGTGGTAGGGCCATGCTTTAGTGTCTAAGAAGGTGCCACCATGGTTGGCGCCGACGGGAGAAATTTTCAAAAATTAGCCCTTCTAGACTGCCTAAAACAGGTCTTTTTCAAGGTTTTTACGCAGAATTTAGCTGAATCAGTAAGTAAGTAATCAGGCCCGGGTGGCCCCCCCGCTGCCGCGGCCCCTGGGATATCAAGAATTTGAGCTTCAAAACTTAAACAATAGCCATTCTTGTTAGGATAAGATACTTCTAGTAGCCCTGGAAGTTAAGTACTGACCTACGTCTTTTAATAACGAGTTGACCAAATGATCAAAGTAGTTTATTTCAAGCAAACTAAGCGTCGATTTATTTGGGGCACCAAAAAGCAGGGAAATGATATAGTAAACTCCACTACTAGTATGTCATTTCCCAGCGAGCACCTCACCAAAAACCGGGATTTTCATCCCGTTTCTTAGTGAGTTCCACTTTGACGATTAGAAGTCTTTCAAGTGTTTTGACGCAAGTTCGATTTTTTTTGATACTGCAAGAGCTTCAAACGTTTAAAGTGAAACATTCGAAAAGGTCGCAAAGTGGATTAGACGTTACAGCGTAGAAAAAAAGCCGTGACGTCTAGTATAGGCTAGTCATTTATCCCTGCAAAAGCGTGTCTGTGATTGCTAATTTCGGTGCTCATTTGTGTTTTTTCACTCTAAATTAGCAATATTCGGCTAAAAAGAAGGAAAATATCCAAACAATTTGTAGTCACTTCGTTCGCTTAATTTTTACAAAGATAGTTTCTTTAATAGGTGGCGCGGTTTGACCCAATTTGGTTTCAACTGCATACACAAATGAAAATAATTTAAAATCTGTAAGAATGCATTAAGATTTTGCATAAGGTCTTTTATAAAAGCAAACATAAAACAATAAAAAAAGCTTACCACTATCACAGTTCCCCTTTGTTTCCTGGTGTGCTAAAATGATAAATGAAAATATTTAGATTATTACACACTTAAAGCTTAAAGGTTTTGTTTTTACATAAATGTTCCCGTTTCATCTCAGACACATTATTTCATATCGGGACAGTGTCTTCCATCCGTGTCCGTTTCTGAATTAAAATTGATGAGTAAGCAAACGATAGCACTCTTATCTAAAAACAAAACCTATAAAGCTTTTATCAAGAAGATTCTCTGTTTCTGTCTTCTCCTTTATGAAGAAGTTTCGGATAAAGATTTTTCCTTTCTGAGAAGTTTGCCCATCTTAGTAACCGAAAAAGCCAAAAAGAATTCTTTCAATAGCGGCCTTATTTGCTTGAGAGGGCGTTTAAAAAAGGAGTGTATGTTCGATGCAATATGGTAATGAAAACAAAAAATTAACTTAACAAAAAGGTTTGTTGAACCATAGCCTTGCCAATAACTCACCGTTATATTCCGGCTTCCAAGTTTCGAAAAATATGTTATTATCTACCATAGAGGTCGTCACAAAGTCAATAGTATGGTTAACAGCGTTAAGTCCAAAGAAAGAATAGTCTGTAGACTTTGAGAATTCGATTGTCACTGTACCATTTTCTTTATCTGCTGCTATGAGACATGCTTTTGAATCAGATGATCTGGTCAATTGAAGTGTATTCTTAATCGTTAAAGACATATAATATTGAGGGTAAGTATACGAACGAAGATAGAATCCATCATAATCATTTTTGTTACATTCGATTTGCTTTTCAACAAACCATAAAGTTCTATTGGATACCATACTATCTTCTTTTAAATACAATAACGTTTCATTTGAATTTTCCAATATTTCATTTTCCTCAAAACCGATATAAAAACCGGGAAATATTTTGCATTCGAATCGGATTCCAGAGTTGTATGTTTGAAGTGTTGATGCTTCGCCGTACATCAGAATATGTGTAAATATCAGCAATATCCAGCAATACATGGTCGAGTTCAACTAATTACTTATGAGGCAATCAAGGCTTCTGAAATCAAATGGTTTTTTCAAACCAGAAGCGCCATATACATGAGTAAAAGCACGTACTACCTTGTATCGGACTGTTCAAAAACCACAAACCTGAATAATCAATATAGGAAGTAAAAAGAGAATCATTGAATGATTGAAAAAGGTAACACAATTTCATTGAATATGAATATTCACGCATACGAATACACGTTGTTTTTTTACAACTAGTTTTACCAAGCAGCCTCAATGTTTCTTAAGAAATCGGCCTTTTGAGCCTTAAATGTTTCTTACATGTTTTTAAACTTTTTGACATAATCACCCTCATCTTGTTTTGATTGGAAGGTTTACAAAAAAACGAATTAAAAATGTTTTCTCATTCTGAGCCTCATGTTTCTTAAAAGTGTGTTTCTTATAAAAAAGCAAAATTGTATATGAAAAATTAATACCTTTAAAAACTGCAATCGAAGCCATTGGGATAACCAGTTTGACGTTTGACGTCACTAAATTATCAGGGGGGTCAGGGTCAGAATTCGCCGGAAATTCGGCCGTCGAGATAGTTCCTTGACCGGTGGAATAGTCGTCTGGCCGGCGGAAATGCTATCCGGCCGGCGGAAAATTGGCCGTCGGAATAGTCATTCGGCCGGCAGAATAGTCGTCTGGCCACCGAAATAGTCATCCGGTATCCGCGGAAAATTGGCCGTCGGAAAAGTTATCCGGTCCGCAGAAAGTGAGGTCGAGTTATTTTTTTCGAGTTTTTATTTTGAGCTACGACAAAACGAGTTATGATAACATTTTCTGCAAATTTTGGTTTAAGGGCTCTGACCATAGTGAATTTTTCATAATTGCCGTGTTTAAAATGTGTTTTCTGACTGATGTAACCAACAAAACTATGGCATGTTATACATTTTCTGTTTCAAACTATTCCTGAATCTGAAAATTCAAAAATTGCATTGAAAAAATTTGATGAAAAAGAAAATGAAGACTATTTCAACTTTGAAGATCTTAGTTCCGGCGAAGAAAAAACATTTTGAAAAATTTTTCGCTGTAGATGAAGTATCTTTTACCGAAGGATAAAAATTTTTGCGGAAAATTTTTGTAAATGCTTCTTTGTCTCGAAAACTTCAAAATAGTGGTTTTATCATCAATTTTTATCTGGATTTTGCTTAAAAAAACAGTCATAACTTTTGACACATCTTTTTAGAAAAATTTTCCGCAAATTTAAAATAGTTCAATTCTTTGCGGGCAGTTTGAAAAAAGTTCGAAACAAAAAGGTTAATTACCCATTAAAACTTAGCACTTTTTATAAAAGAAGGTGATGCAATATATTATTAACGTCTTTGTAAAGTTCATAACGTCTTTTTTGCAATTAAGTTCTTAATTACTCTTACTTAAGGGCAATTCTTTGTTAAAAGTGTTAAAGACTAGCCGTCACCCGGCGTCGCACCCGCCGAGTAGAGTGTTGTTGAACACATCAAAAGCCCTTTGGATGGTGGGGGAGTATAAAAAGATCTGATTTGTATATTGCAAGCCGAAAAAACGAAATATTACCACTTATCAATAATCGAAGCTTGAAAAATCGCATATTCTATGTTTGGTGACGTCATTTTGGCCCTAAGTGACGTCATCGAAAGGGGTAATCAACTTTTTACTTCACTGAAATCAATTTGTCATTTAACTAAAATATTCTCTTGATGATTTCCGATCTAATGTGGGGTCAATCATTCCTGAAATCCTTCTCAAACTCGAGATATTTTTAAGGTTTTGATGACGTCATCGGACCAAAAAAGCCTCAATTTAAATATATTTATTTTTGAAAGTTTCTATATACCAACTATTACCCCTCCCAACTCATTATCCATTAAATTTCCGATCAAATGAGGGGTCAACGACTTCCCAGCTCCTATCCAATCTCGAGATATCGCATTTTTCCTGTTTTGATGACGTCATCAACTGAAAACGCCTAAAAATTCAGCCAAATTTTAAAGTCACACTCAAGCCATATAAACCTTCCCATCTTATTCTCCATAAAATTCTCGATCCAATGAGGGGTCACCGACCTCCCAACTCCTTTTCAAACTCGAGATATCGCATTTTGAAGTTTTTCCCAAATCGGAATAGTCATTCGGCCGGCAGAATAGTCGTCTGGCCACCGAAATAGTCATCCGGTATCCGCGGAAAATTGGCCGTCGGAAAAGTTATCCGGTCCGCAGAAAGTGAGGTCGAGTTATTTTTTTCGAGTTTTTATTTTGAGCTACGACAAAACGAGTTATGATAACATTTTCTGCAAATTTTGGTTTAAGGGCTCTGACCATAGTGAATTTTTCATAATTGCCGTGTTTAAAATGTGTTTTCTGACTGATGTAACCAACAAAACTATGGCATGTTATACATTTTCTGTTCAAACTATTCCTGAATCTGAAAATTCAAAAATTGCATTGAAAAAATTTGATGAAAAAGAAAATGAAGACTATTTCAACTTTGAAGATCTTAGTTCCGGCGAAGAAAAAACATTTTGAAAAATTTTTCGCTGTAGATGAAGTATCTTTTACCGAAGGATAAAAATTTTTGCGGAAAATTTTTGTAAATGCTTCTTTGTCTCGAAAACTTCAAAATAGTGGTTTTATCATCAATTTTTCATCTGGATTTTGCTTAAAAAAACAGTCATAACTTTTGACACATCTTTTTAGAAAAATTTTCCGCAAATTTAAAATAGTTCAATTCTTTGCGGGCAGTTTGAAAAAAGTTCGAAACAAAAAGGTTAATTACCCATTAAAACTTAGCACTTTTTATAAAAGAAGGTGATGCAATATATTATTAACGTCTTTGTAAAGTTCATAACGTCTTTTTTGCAATTAAGTTCTTAATTACTCTTACTTAAGGGCAATTCTTTGTTAAAAGTGTTAAAGAATCTAAAACATAACTTTTATGTTTAGATACTAAAATCAATTTTCTGACTATGGTCAGAGCCCTTAACTATGAATGAGTATGATGTCATTCATCATCAATATTGTTATCGTTTTTTTTTTTGCTTACTTTAATTGTTCGAGTTGTTTCCTGTTGTTAACTAATAACTCGACCTCAATTTCCGCGGACCAAATAACTTTTTCGACGGCCAATTTTCCGCAGGCCGGATGACTATTCCGACGGCAAATTTTCCGCCCGCCAGATAGCATTTCCACCGGCCAAGGAACTATTTTGACGGCCGAATTTCCGGCAAATTCTAAAGTTCAGTATTATATGGAAAAATTACGGAATGAGTAAAAATAAAAATTTTCCAGGGGGTAAGAAACTGAAAAAACGATTTTTTGAAATCAAAAATCAGGAAACCAACTTTGAAACTTTTTAATCCACTCATTCCATGCACAATCATGCCAGGCAACTTCCCTGAAAATTTCAAGTCTATATTACTTTCCGATCCTGAGATTTTCCTGACAAGGTGTTTGCAAACCCCCGGAAACGCGTTTTTGAGAAAATCAAAGAAAAAGACAACAAGACGACTCAGAGTTGAAAATTATACTTTGAAAATTCGTAAGGATTATAGCAATTGGTGATAAGAACTTATCCCTTGGGAAATATTTCTTCTTCGGAAAAGGAGTCACCGGGAAATTTACGCCCATTAAATTTGATCAACATCGAGTTTCAGCATTTTCTATATAGTCAATACTAGACGGTTCCCGTCGTCGCAAACGCCGGTTAACGGTTTTGCTTGCACATCAAAATCCTTTAAAATACTATAATGTGGGTTAATGCCTGACATCATTTTGGCTTAAAATGCCGAATACAATAATAAAAATTATACTTCTAAACTTTCTACATTAGTCAAAATTTTGTGTCTGTAAGCCTCGATGATATGTCTTTTTAAGATAACGGAAGTTTGAGTTCAATGAAATGCCATAGTGACCCTGTTAAAATTATCGAGGGTACCCGTCGTTGCAGACGCCCAAAGGTGTCTGAGGTTGTGAGAGGGTTGCTTCTAGGAAAAGAAAAAGCCTTAGTTGTGAAGGAGAGGCTCGCGCTTTGCGATCGAGCACTGAAGGTTTTCCCGTTTGTTGGCTTCACATGCGGACAGCTTAAGACCGGCACATATGCAATGCAACCAACATTGAAACCTTTTTAAATAATGTTAGACGAAGTTTAATCATCAAACAACAATGTTGGATTTTGTTGCGAGTGTTGATATAAAATAATTCGAAATCGTGCAACAAAAATGCCACACCTTTTTATTTGAAACTTTGTGACGTCGCAGTACTTTTTCATGAAATTGACGTCAGAACTTTTTTCGTTTACAAATAGCAGTGTAGAGTCTTCTCTAATCCGAGTTTTCTACGCTTGTCAAACTTAGCGCGAGACTTTTTGTATCGAAGGTGGATAGGTTTTCCAGCCGCGGCGTTCAAATTTTAGAAACCTTAACATATGTTACTGGGCTAGCGTTACAGACATTTTTCATAAACTCATTTAGTATAGTACTAGCCGTCACCCGGCGTCGCACCCGCCGAGTAGAGTTGCTGTTGAACACATCAAAAGCCCTTTGGATAGTGGGGGAGTATAAAAAGATCTGATTTGTATATTGTAAGCCCAAAGAACGAAATATTACCACTTTTCACTGATCAAAACTCGGAAAACCGCATATTTCATGTTTGGTGACGTCATTATGGCCCTAAGTGACGTCATTGAAAGTGTAATAAACTTTTCACTTCACTGAAATCAATTTGTCATTCATCCAAAAGATTTTCTTGATGATTTCCGATCCAATGAGGGGTCAATCATTGCATAAATCCTTCTCAAACTCGAGATATTGTATTTTTTAGGTTTTGATGACGTCATAGGACTCAAAATGCCCCAATTCGAATATATTTATTTTCTAAAGTTTCTATATACCCACTGTTACCCCTCACAACTTATTCTCCATTAAATTTCAGATCCAATGAGGGGTCAACCATCTCCTAACTCCTTTCCAATCTCGAGATATCGCATTTTTCCGGTTTTGATGACGTCATCAACTGAAAACGCCTAAAAATTCAGCCAAATTCAAAAGTCACACTCAAGCCTCATAACCCCTCCCATCTTATTCTCCATAGAATTCTCGATCCAATGAGGGGTCACCGACCTCCCAACTCCTTTTCAAACTCGAGATATCGCATTTTCAAGTTTTTCCCAAATCTGTGACGTCATTGGGTCCCTTTACCCCTAATGTTGTCAACGGTCAATTCGCGAATTTTGAAATTTTTGCGGTCAACGGGTAGCTTGTGCCCCAAGGGTCCCAAAAAACCAAAAAACGTCAATTATTTCCACGGGAAAGTGGGTTTTTAAATTTGCGAAAGATTTGCACTGCAACGACTTCTTCACAAAAACGCTAATTTTCACACTCTTCCCCTGAGCACTTTCGCTTTCGTTTTCAACCACCCATCCAACCAAACAACCAACCAAAATCGGTCACGTAACTCTCGAACCCCCATCTCAAAAATCCATAATGGCTCCCCCACGGCTCATAGAGAATTAGACTTTTAGTATATAGACTAGCCGTCACCCGGCGTCGCACCCGCCGAGTAGAGTGTTGTTGAACACATCAAAAGCCCTTTGGATGGTGGAAAAGTATAAAAAGATCTGATTTGTATATTGTAAGCCCAAAGAACGAAATATTACCACTTTTCACTGATCAAAACTCTGAAAACCGCATATTTCATGTTTGGTGACGTCATTTTGGCCCTAAGTGACGTCATCGAAAGGGTAATCAACTTTTAACTTCACTGAAATCAATTTGTCATTCATCCAAAAGATTCTCTTGATGATTTCCGATCCAATGAGGGGTCAACCATTGTTTAAATCCTACTCAAACTCGAGATATTGTATTTGTCCGTTTTTGATGACGTCATCGGACCCAAAATGCCACAATTTGAATATATATATATTCTAAAGTTTCTATATACCCACTTTTACCCCTCCCAACTTATTCTCCATTAAATTTCCGATCCAATGAGGGGTCAACGACTTCCCAGCTCCTATCCAATCTCGAGATATCGCATTTTTCCTGTTTTGATGACGTCATCAACTGAAAACGCCTAAAAATTCAGCCAAATTTTATAGTCATGCTCAAGCCATATAAACCCTCCCATCTTATTCTCCATAAAATTCTCGATCCAATGAGGGGTCACTGACCTCCCAACTCCTTTTCAAACTCGAGATATTGCATTTTGAAGTTTTTCTCAAATCTGTGACGTCATTGGGTCTCTTTACCCCTAATGTTATCAACGGTCAATTCGCGAATTTTGAAATTTTTGCGGTCAACGGGTAGCTTATGCCCCAAGGGTCCCAAAAAACCAAAAAACGTCAATTATTTCCACGGGAAAGTGGGTTTTTAAATTTGCGAAAGATTTGCACTGCAACGACTTCTTTAAAAAAACGCTAATTTTCACACTCTTCCCCTGACCACTTTCGCTTTCGTTTTCAACCACCCACCCACACCCATCCAAACAGTCGGTCACGTACTTCTCGAACCCCCATCTCAAAAATCCATAATGGCTCCCCCACGGCTCATAGAGAATTAGACTTTTAGTATATAGACTAGCCGTCACCCGGCGTCGCACCCGCCGAGTAGAGTGTTGTTGAACACATCAAAAGCCCTTTGGATGGTGGGGGAAGGTAAAAATTGTATATTGTAAGCCCAAAGAAGGAAATATTACCACTTTTCTATGATCAAAAATCGGAAAACCGCATATTTCATGTTTTGTGACGTCATTTTGGCCCTAAGTGACGTCATCAAAAGGGTAATAAACTTTTCACTTCACTGAAATCAATTTGTCATTTATCTAAAAGATTCTCTTGCCTTGATGATTTCCGATCCAATGAGGGGTCATCTATTGCTTAAATCTTTCTCAAACTCGAGATATTGTATTTTTTAGGTTTTGATGACGTCATCGGACCCAAAATGCCCCAATTTGAATATATGTATTTTCTAAAGTTTCTTTATACCCACTCTTACCTTTCCCAACTTATTCTCTATTAAATTCCCGATCCAATGAGGGGTCAACCATCTCCTAACTCCTTTCCAATCTCGAGATATCGCCTTATTGAGTTTCATAGCTATCTTCCGTAAAAGTCCGGGCTATAAAATATACGGTCTATCACGTTGCTATGTGAACGGATTTAAAGAAAAATGGCGGATTCCTATGGCGCGCCAAAGCGGAAATAAATACTATCTTTTTAAAACAATACTATCTTCGTTTAAAACATACTATCTTTTTTTAAAAACATACTATCTTCGTTTAAAACATACTATCTTTTTTAAAACATACTATTTTTTGTTTAAAAAATACTATTTTCGTTTAAAACATAGTATCTTTAAAAAATAATACTATTTTTACTATCTTTCATACTATCTTTTTAAAACAATACTATCTTTGTTGTAAACATACTATCTTCGTTTAAAAAATACTATCTTTTAAAAAAATACTATCTTTTAAAAAAATACTATCTTTTTAAAAAATACTATCTTTTTTCGAATATAGGTTGCCTCGATTATTCAAATTTGTGTAATTTTCATTTTGAGGGGCGTGTAATGGGCGTTGGTTTTTCGTGTTTATTTTATATGGCCTCATCCACCCACATGCAGGACCAACATAACAAGATGGCTTCCGGCTCCCTACAAGATCTGACCTGACTGACAGTAAAATGGCTACTCGTGGCAGACCATTGAAAGATATCAACGAAGACCAAGTCCTTGCACTAAAATCAATAGGGTTCAAATGGAAGGAAATTGCTGATCTTATTGGACCATCCAGCAAGCATGGTCCCGCCGTCCCACCATGCGCGGGTCATGCATGCAAACTTTAAAATGAGCGAGGCAAGACGTGCCAACCTCGTTTCCAGACTGTTTTCGAAAAGATAGTATGTTTTAAAAAAGATAGTATCGTTTTAAAATAGATAGTATTGTTTAAAAAAAGATAGTATCATTACAAAAGATAGTATGTTTTTAAACGAAGATAGTATGTTTTAAACGAGAATAGTATTTTTTCAAACGGAAATAGTATTTTTTCAACGAAAATAGTATTTTTTGAACGAAAATAGTATGTTTTAATCGAAAATAGTATTTTTTTAAAAAGATAGTATGTTTTAAACGAAGATAGTATTGTTTTAAAGAGATAGTATTTATTTCCGCTTTGGCGCGCCATAGATTCCCAATGTAAACAAAAAACACAGGGAACAAAAATGTGTCACAGATTAGAAAAAGTTTTTTTTCCTATTTTCCTTCCCGATTAACCATTTTACTTTTTATATAGACATAATGATTAACAACTGAATACTTTAAAAGCAAGAAGTTAAGCTTGAAGGCCAAAACCATTTACTACACAGACAACATGAATTTATTGAGGACAAAAAACTGGTACGGTATAAAATGAAAATATCAGCCGCTCAATACTACAAAGGAACCCAAAGAAATGGAAGATAGGATAATGTCAATATTTTTTATAATGAGGTTTAGTGTTAATTGAAGAGGTGCTAGTGATAAATTTAATGTATATAAATCTGAATGAAATTAGAATGATTCATTTTATCATATAATGGTGTCAATAGACCTTTTCGCCTTTGCGTCCGCCATATTGAATTGTATGCAAAAATACAGGAACGAAAATGCCGTGGTTGGATTTAGTTGGAATGTATGCAAAACATATGCAAGTTTACAAAAAGATTAAAAAGACAACAAAGCATCTTATAAATAAATATTATAATCATTAGAACAATAAAAGATGGAATTTCTTAATCCAAAAGGAAATATTTACAGAACAACAAAAGCCTTTTAGGAATTTGTTCTTAAAGACATTGCATATTCTGTTTTCATGCCATTAAGAAATTCCACGAAGACGGAGTACACACATCAAACTTTCAAAACACGCAAACTGAAAGCAGTAATTATGACGTCACACTTTATCAATGTTTTGATTTGATCATTTGGCGGCTCTATTCCCAGGAGAATAATTTGCCGTCAGCCGAATAAGGATTGTTTTTTACCTTCGCGGGTGATTTTTCAGTTTGAGATTCTGTCTAATGTTATGGTCTTTTGAAGTGCTTGTTCTAAGAGATGAGTGAATATAATTGTTTTTAGTTTTCAAGAGAAGCAAATTTAATCTTTCTTCTACAAGATTACACTTTAATATAATGCCAATTATGCATGTAAGTTTTTATTTAATACTTTCTTTTTGCATATGTTTTGCATACTTTCTAAGGGAATTTCACCACGGCAATTCGGCAACCATAATTTTTGCATACAATTCAATATGGCGGACGCAAAGGCGAAAAGGTCTATAATAACTATAACCTTTTCCTATTTACAACATAATAAAAATGATGGAAAATAAAGTGTTCTTATAAAACAAAGAGTCGGTTGGTCTAAAATGTGAGTCGGTCGGTCGGTCTAAAAAAGTGAGTCGGTCGGTCGGTCTAAAACGTGAGTCGGTCGGTCGGTCTAAAAATTGAGTCAGTTGGTCGGTCTAAAAAGTGAGTCGGTCGATCGGTCTAAAAAGTGAGTCGGATCGGTCGGTCTAAAAAAGTGAGTCGGTCGGTCTAAAAAGTGAGTCGGTCAGTCGGTCTAAAAAATTGAGTCGGTCTGTCTACAAAAAGTGAGGCGGTCGGTCTACAAAGTGACAAAGTGAGGCGGTCGGTCAATCTAAAAAGTGAGGCAGTCAGTCGGTCTAAAAATTGAGTCGGTCGGTCTACAAAAAGTGAGGTGGTCGGTCTACAAAGTGAGGCGGTCGGTCGGGCTACAAAGTGAGGCGGTCGGTCAATCTAAAAAGTGAGGCGGTCGGTCGGTCTACAAAGTGAAGCGGTCGGTTGGTCTACAAAGTGAAGCGGTCGGTCTGTCTACAAAGCGAGGCGGTCGGTCGGTCTACAAAGTGAAGCGGTCGGTCAGTCTACAAAGCGAGGCGGTCGGTCGGTCTACAAAGTGAGGCGGTCGGTCTACAAAGTGAGGTGGTTGGTCGGTCTACAAAGTAAGGCGGTCGGTCGGTCTACAAAGTGAGGCGGTCGGTCGGTCTACAAAGTGAGGCGGTCGGTCGGTCTACAAAGTGAGGCGGTCGGTCGGTCTAATCGGACGGTCGGTCGGGACATATTTGTGATTGCCACCTACAAAGACTACCAAATTACTTGGATGTATTACCATGCAGCAAAAATATGCCACCCTCAATTTTCAAGAGGGCTAAAGTAAATGTTTCCATTGGTCGGTCTTTGTTCTTTGTTTATTTTGTTAAGATGGTTGGTTGCGATAAGCCCCATAATAATTTCTGAAGAACAACTGTACAAATCCATAACAAAATGTTCTCTATTTAAAAAAACAGGATACCATGACCATTAGACCATTCCCTATCCATGTACAAACGATGGCACCAGTGACCAGAGCAGAGAGACCAGATCAATCAATGAGCTTCTTGCTTTTCTATTTACTTTTACGAATATTACCAGTAAAGTAGAATTTCGAAAACGGAGATACGCTTCCGAACCGCGCGACGTTTCCCGATCGGCAAGGAACCGTAGGCTATTTTCCGGTGCCGTGTCTCCAAAGAAACGTACTCCGCCTCGAAAAAAGAGCACTTTACTGTTTTCCCGCTCGGAGCTCGATTCAAAAAGAGACTTGGAAAAAAATCCATAATGGCCCCCCCACGGCTCACTCACATTAGACTTTTAGTATATAGACTAGCCGTCACCCGGCGTCGCACCCGCCGAGTAGAGTGTTGTTGAACACATCAAAAGCCCTTTGGATGGTGGGGGAGGGTAATAAGATTGAGTTCTAAACCCAAAGAATGAGATATTACCACTTATTACTGATCGAAGCTCGAAAAATCGCATATTTCATGTTTGGTGACGTCATTTGAGCCCCTAACTGACGTCATGGAAAGGGTAATAAACTTTTCACTTCACTGAAACTAATTTTTCATTGACTAAAAAAATTCTCTTGACGATTTCCGATCCAATGAGGGGTCAATCATGAATCCTGGAATCCTTCTCAAACTCAAGATATTGTATTTTTCCGTTTTTGATGACGTCATCGGACCCAAAAAGCCTCAATTTGAATATATTTATTTTTGAAAGTCTCTATATACTCCATTAAATTTCCGATCCAATGAGGGGTCAACCATCTCCTAACTCTTTTCCAATCTCTAGATATCGCATTTTTTCTGTTTTGATGACGTCATGAACTGAAAACGCCTAAAAATTCAGTCAAATTTCAAAGTCACACTCAAGCCTCATAACCCCTCCCATCTTATTCTCTATAAAATTCTCGATCCAATGAGGGGTCACCGACCTCTCAACTCCTTTTCAAACTCGAGATATCGCATTTTCAAGTTTTTCCCAAATCTGTGACGTCATTGGGTCCCTTTACCCCTAATGTTGTCAACGATCAATTTGCGAATTTTGAAATTTTTGCGGTCAACGGGTAGCTTATGCCCCAAGGGTCCCAAAAAACTAAAAAACGTCAATTATTTCCACGGGAAAGTGGGTTTTTAAATTTGCGAAAGATTGACACTGCAACGACTTCTTCACAAAAACGCTAATTTTCACACTCTTCCCCTGACCACTTTCGCTTTCGTTTTCAACCACCCAACCAACCATTCAACCAAAAAATCGGTCACGTAACTCTCGAACCCCCATCTCAAAAATCCATAATGGCTCCCCCACGGCTCATAGAGAATTAGACTTTTAGTATATAGAAGATAAGGTGTTTTGAAGAGTTTTATGTTTCGATTAATCAAACACCTGGAATAGATTCTAATCATTCGTCATGTACTAATCTCTCTAAATTCAAAATATTATTGAAGAGCTATTGACAACTCAATACTCGCCCGAACTTTATTTAAATCCTGAAAAATGTTCTTCATCTCAAAATTATGAAAATAGTGGTTTTGACCAATTTTTTCATTCCATTTTTTTTGTACAAAAAGAGGCATATCTTTGTAGCTCAATCTTTTGCAGACAATCTAATATAAAAAGAGAGATATAACATTTTTGTAATTAAATTACTAAAGTATGAAATTAAATTACTCTTGATAGAATAAATTCAGAACAATTTATAAAAACAGTTTTTTGTTAAAAGTGTCAGGGCGTAGTCAAAACAAAAGGTTTACCTGTAAAATTCGTATCCAATGGCCACTGCCCTTAAATAAAAGCGTGTCGCACTCTCCAAAAAGACATCTCGTATAGGATTCGAATCAGAGTAAACAGAGCTTATTCAAATAAATGAAGAATTATTTCTAAGCCACTTGATACCAGTGGTTGTTTGAAGCGTTTGTTTGATAATAATTAAGCTCTAATTGTTTTCAAAAACGTCGTTTTTCGTTACCAAAATATCAATCACATTTACAATGGCTTGAAGGACAGTAATCTGAAGCACAATTTTGTCGACACCAACCATCAATACCGGCTTGTGTGTGATATGGTGGGACACCATGGCAACTGGCGTATGGTGACTCCGTTCCACCACCACATTTACAATGAGATATTGGACAATAACCAAGTTTACAATTTTGTTCACACCATTGATCCATTCCGGGTTGTTTGTCATAAGGAGGGATACTGTGACAAGCGGTTCCTGGGGATTCTGTTTCTTGTGGTTGGGTGGTGGCTGGTAGTTGAGTGGTAGCTGGTGGTTGGGTGGTGGCTAGTGGTTGGGTGGTGGGTGATACCTGAGTGGTAGCGGGTGGTTGAGGTGTAGTTCTATCGCATATACAATGAGAAGCAGGACAATAAAAAAATTCACCAGGTTTGCAATTAGTGGTACACCATTGTTTCATACCTGGCTGTGAAGCATAGTTCGGTGTGGGGTAGCATTCACCAGAAGGTGTTTCAGTCGTTTCCTGTTCAGTTGTTTCCAGTTCTGTTGTTTGTGGCGCAAAAGTTGTGATTGGTGGAGCGGTTACGGGTGCTTCCGTAGTAGCCTCTTCGGAAGTCATCGTTGTTTCTGTTGGTGAGGGTTTCACAGTTGTTTCTGACGGTGGTTGTGTAGTAACGGGCTGTCCGGAAGCTAGTTCATTTTTCACGGCATTCATGAGTGGATATTTACCGTTATTGCAGAAGCTACCCGTGAAATCATCGAGGTCGATGGCCCAGAACATGGCTCCTTTTAAGCCACGCCCTTTAATCAGTGATCGAACTTTATGGACGATGCTGGCCTCACTATCATACCCTACCCAGTAGTTACCAAGGTAACCGTACGTTGCACCTGCACTGCTTGTTTCAACGACTGTCATCCCTGGCAAAAAAAAGAAGAAAAAAAATATCAAAAATGTAATCATAATTTCATTTCGATGCAATAAAACGAATAGACAAATAAAACGCTTTTTCTTGCTTTTTATCTCCTTCCTACGAATACCACATGGAAATATATATATTTCTGTTATCCTTGTATGGTATCATTTTCCCTGAAAGTAAAACTATTTATACGAGTTCGAGGAAACTTTACTATAAGAAAATCGTTACTGGATTAAATAATTACACTTTCAACCCTACTCTTTTGTGCTTAATTGGTGGAGGGTGGAATAAGCAGGGGGTTGGTAGACTGGGAGAAAATTCGTAAAATGGGGGGCCGGTCAATATCAAGTGATTTTGGTTGGGTTGATTTCCCCAAAAAAACTCTAAAAAGGAAAATTTCATAAAATGGGGGGGGGGGCACAAAAGAGTAATATTCAAGCTAAAGTCTAACTGTGAAAAATTTATGAATTTGATGGTGATTCAAAAATTGAAAATCCAGATATAAAGCAAAACGCTTTTTTGTTTTTTTTAATACGTACCCTGCTTGATCTTTTGGCAAATCTCATAATAAGCGATATATCCAGATTCACCAGTGTATTGTCCCGTAGCTCCTCCACCAATAGCGTCTGCTCCCAAACCATTGTTTGCTGTGGAAGTTAATGTGAAGGATCGACCGTATGTTCCCAAACCTAAAGCAATCTACAAAGAAAGAAGAAGAAGGGAATACATATACAATAACTCTTTGGCCGTTCAAAGGGCTGTAATCCTTTATCCAAGAAGGATAAGAAAAATCTGAGCACAGATTGACTTTGATTAAGACTTTTATTTGAGCAAACGATTAAAACTTCAAATGCATGAATATAACACATAAGTAGTACCTTATTGGCAGGGAAACCTCCATTGATCCAAACATCTAATGCATTAGGGACAGAATTTGTCAAACTAGCATCCATCGATGTGTGATGGCCTGTGACTGGTTCCCAGGCTCCTGCTAAATCGTACGACATCAAATGTAACATATCTAAGTGAGAACCTAATTTGTCTGTTTCGTACGCTTTCCTGATGGTGGCTTCGCCTGCGGCTACTGCTGCTGTTAAGAGTAAACGGTCAGAGCCAGTATCAATTGCTTCTTTTTTGTATGAATCCATTAGTTCTTTGCATAGAACTGTGAATCTTTGTTTATCTCCAGGTTTGTTTTCGTTAGGGCGAACACCAGGATATTCCCAATCTAAATCCAAACCATCAAAACCATGCTGGCGAAGAAGCTGTATTGAATGTTGAATGAAGGTTTGTCGATTGGAAGCTGTTGAGACCATAACTGAAAAGGGGCTAGTGTTCGTCTCATGAGTCCAACCACCAACTGCTAGCAAAACTTTCAGCTTTGGATTTTGATTTTTGAGAGCCATAACTTGGCCAACCATGTTAGCATACTCAACATCATTCCATTCATAATATTGTAATCGATTGTTGACGATCTTCGCGAACGAGTACGCGATGTGTGTACAAAGAAAAGGATCAATATTCGCAGGTGTGAATTTTCCCAATCCGCTTCGATATTGGGCCCAGTTTGTGTAGTAGCAAACTCGAACGTATTCTTTGCCGTTGTCGTTAGTAACCATGGTGACTTGATCCAGGTCGTCTAAGATAGCCAAAGAGCTTCCATTCTCTAGAAGTAAACTTGAAAGGAGTACACCACACAAAATTTTGAACCCAATCATTCTTATCGATAGACAGTTGACGAATAGAGAATTTTTGTTCAAAATTTTTTGATGCAGAATTTATATAAGGATATGACTGAATTAAAATAAATAAATACAGATGTCAAAACAAAGGAAAGCTTTATTGAAATTGGATCTGTGTTTAATGCCGACGCACACGTTTTTTTATAAGAACATCCAAAGTTTTTGAAACTTATGGATGTTCTTAACTTTTTGAGTTTTAAGCCTAAAAATGTTCTTAACGTGTTCTTATTTTCACTATTTTGTGAGTATTTTTGTTAATTTTTCTAAGAAAATAGACGTTGTAGGGTCCACAAAGCCTTAAAATGTTCTTAACTTGTTCTTAACATTTTGGCCATCGAAACCTTTTGTTCTTATATAGTTTGTTCTTATATACAAAAAACGTGTATTTTCATTTTTCAAAAAGGGTTAATAATAATGGATCGAGGAAGAGTTGTTAATAAAAAACTATAAAGAGAATATGTGTTACATGGAGAGCGACACGATACTTCGCCTCCAATTAAGCGGATTAAATCTTAGCAGTTACATTAATTAAGATCTCAAGCAAAGCTAAAACGAGAGTGCAAGAATTTATAAAATCATAAAAGACAGGATTTAGTGCAATTTATAGAATTCGTATGCAAGTGGGTGTAATGTGGGAATAAGAAGTGAATAATCCGATTTCGAGTAATAAAAGCATCAAGGAATACAAGTAAATTGCGAAATACCCCCCCCTGTTTTGTCTTTGGTTTAAGTCTTAATAAGGCGTAGTAGTGTCAACCTTGACTTTGTCCAGGAGGTCGGGGTTCGATTTTCCCACTCGGTGATGTGATTCACCAGCTCAGTGAATGTACCTTCACCCGGGTTAAGCAATGCCAAATGCGGGGAGTTAGGTACCACCATTTTGACAAAAGAGTGTGAGATAGGCTGCTTGCATCCTCTAACGAATTCGTGCTTCTTTTAGATATATATACTACCTGCGGTTTTGTACGGGTTTGCGATTCAGACTAAGTATGAGAAGAAGTCGACTGCATGCATCTCCGATTAATTTCTTGGTGGCGTGACCCTTTCTATTTAGCCTTTGTTACAAAAATTGATAAAGAAGAAATGTTTCACCTTGTTTATCATATGATATCGTTTCATTGAAATTCAACGAGTCAACGACCCACAACAAAAAAATCTTTCAAGGATGTGTCCAGCCTAGATGAGCCACGCCTGGCATTTAGAATCTCATTCAGGTCATTATAGTGCATAAATAAAACTGGTGTGTTTATAGTTTGAAATGTCAAGCATGGGTCTTTTTTAGGCCCGGCGAACGGCGAATTTCACCGGTCTAAGGCACGAAAAAAATTACAATTCGCCATTCGAAAATTTCGGTTCGCCACCTCAAGTACATTTTTACGCCAATCAATACACTGCGCTTGCTAAGAACTCGCCGGCTTAGAACTTAGAAATCACCAGAGTTGATTTTTCACTCCTCAGCCCTACCAAAAACAAAGAAAAACCCCTGTGTCAAGTAAATCTCCACATCTAAGTTCACATCATATTATTCATATTTAAATTTTCCGAACAAAAAATCCTTTTTATCGTATTTTAGGATACAAATAGGCCTTATAAATTACGTCACGAACATCACTTGCCTCGAACAATCAAACATCAAACAATTCTCATGGCTATTACGTCCCTTGAGAAAAATTTTTTTATGAAGAGAAAGTAGTTTTAATAAAATCTGCTGGGTGTTAATCACCATGGCAAAAATTTCAAAACGAGGCAAGTGATGTTAGTGACGTAATTTATGAAAAAGCCTATTGAGAGTTTATATGCAACCTAACTAATAAGAACTAAAATTAGAACCGATAATTTGAAGATACTAAAAGGACGAATGTTTATAATTATTTATGTTAGATATGATAGATTTATTTCAGAATAAGCAAGCCGTAAACTAAATAAGTGAAATGAAAGAGTTTTAACGAATGCCTCTTTTATTAGCGGCCGAGCGCCCTTTCATGATATTCGGACCAAAAAGAACAGGTTTCATGGCTGGTTTAACAGCAAGTTGAGGTTGTTTTGCGGACGGCTGTTTAATGAAAGGGAACTTGGTATTTGCCAATGATGATTGAAGCGTCTTGGGATCTACCACAGATAAGCGACGTGAATAGCCACGTGCTCCATCCAATCCAGCCATCAAACGATTTGATTTCTACAAAGATAGCAAAGGTTACAATAAGATTTATAGTGCATAATATCAATCATAGACTAGTGAACTAGTCTGCTAATTAATTAGTCATGTCAGAGGGAGGAAATTCAAGGGCGGCTGCTGCTTGTTAAAATAGGAGCTGCGTAGGAGAACGAGCAAAATTGGTTAGAGAGTGCTGATTAACATTGCTTATCAACTTTTTCCACCGACAAGTTCTTCCTACGCTTACCTAACTCATACGATCACTTTTCCCTTCTGACGCCCGACTGGCGAGCCAGAAAGGATGGAAAGGATTTCGAATGGAAAACATGTAGTTTTTCTCAATCTTTCAAGATTCAGAATATTTCTAACTGTTTTTTTCCTCTAAAACAATACTTTCCGCTTTTAAAATTCTTATCGAATATTTAATACAGTATAATTGTTAAAAAAAAAATTATTTTCTCACCTCATGAGTCTGGTGTCCCAACCCATGCGCATTAAGAGAAAATGATGTCGCTTGATTTGGATTATCTCGATATCCATGACCTGTTAAAGAAATCTTTCTCTTTGTAGTGGAGGTAACTCCAATTCCTACTGGTGGTGAAGTTTCTTCACTAAAAGACAAAGAGTAAGCAAAGGTCAATAGGCTTTTCTAGAAAAAGATTGTATAGGAATGTTAAGGATATATCGGACATTCACGAGATGAAAGAGTCCAGTTTAGAATTGGTATGAAACAGCTGAAATTCTGTTTTGTCACACGAAACTTAAAAATTACATAGAACATGGACAGTAAACAAATATCTAGAATGGTCATTAGTTTCTGTTTATATCTTGGATAAATTGTAAAACATTGCAAACGAGGGCTGTTAAATATTGAGAAGTTAATGGAATCGAGCAATTTGAGGGACAAAAGAGTTAACAATCAAGACAGCTAGGGATTTCCAGAATGATAATGCAATGACTATGGAAGATGCAAAGAACAAACCAATATGACTTACTTATTAGTGATGCCAAGAATGGTGTAAATCTCTTTAATGCCAACACCACTTTGTTTAAGTTTATTGACCAGCTTCTTGTGACGATCTAAGAGTTTCAGACGTTTCTTTTCTGCTACTTTCGCTTTCATTTCAATGATTTCGCCTTGTCTTTTTACAGTATTCGGTTTTTTGACGGTTTTAGTGACATTTCCTTGAGTGGCAATTTCAGGAAGGATCACCGATAGACGATTATTTTTCATAGTATCTATACTAGTTTGACTATGGTTCGATTTTTTGGTCTCTTTGAGTTGACCGACCCGCCGATGAGGTTTTGGGTTCCATGACTGTCCAAATTTCGATAGTAAGTTAGATTCTTCACCAGGGAAAGATGCAGTAGGTGATTTGGTGCTCTCACCCATCTGTTTGACTGTGTACGCAATGACGTCCAAGATATCGATAGCGTGTTGAGCAAAAATTGAAAGCTCTCCCTTAATAATTTCATTATCTGATTTATCTGTTGGATCAAATTTGGAGATTTCTTTATAAAGATGAGAACATTTACATTTAGCAGTTGTATTAATGAACCGAATTATATGATTGATAACTCCGTTACGAACTTTCTGCCATTTACTGGTTTTCTTAGTCTTCGTGGCATCGGGTTCAAAGAAACCACTTTCGTTGCCACGCCTCTTAATGTCTGAGGAATCAGAAGTCACAGAAGTCATATCTGGGGCACCCGTATCTGGTACCATTTCAAGAGTGTTTCGAATGACTTGTTGTGTGTGCTCAATATTCTGACCAGTCAACAATGGGAACTCTTGTTTAGGCTGACTGTTCTTACCACGAGGTTTCTCATTCGCTTTCAAGGGATTTTTCATAGTTAAGTTAGGCGATACTTGTTTGAGTGGGGTAGGGGTTTGGTCGACCCTGTTTTGAATAGCTGGGAGTTCACTAACTTTGTCATCTGATTCATCTAAAGTAGGTTCTTTGGTTGATGTTAATTGAGCATTTGGTGTTGGAGGCTTGACACCGATAGCCGGTAACTGGGTTTTATTGTTCAAAGAAGACCTTTTTGTCTTTTGGTCTTCATTGTTAGATACATTCTGTTGATTGTTTGTTGTGGGTGAATTAACAGTGGAAGGCTCACGTGGTCTCTTTTGACTTGCTACTTGGTTTCGCTCTTGTTGTTCTTGCTGTTTGTTTTTGCTCTGTTTTCTTGGTGAATTCAGCTCTGGTTGAGCAACCTTGGATGGTGGTTGACCAGCACCACTAACTTTCTTTTTAGGTGTTGTTTTAGGATCTGGTGAGTGCTGTTGTCGAACAGGGTAATCATCTTCCACATTCTCTTCGTAAACATAATTTTCACCTACGAAATTTTCATCAGCGAGATCATCGTCATTGTACTCTTGTTCATTATCATAGAACAAGGGAGGAGTTAGTGCCTCGCTGCCCCGCTTTTGGTTTTCATCAGAAATATTGGTTTGTTCTCCACCGTGTGTTGGCTCCACACTGGAATTATCTGATGTCACTGGTTGCTCATTAACATTTTCTTCAGGTCCATTTGAAGATTCTGTTTCATTTTTACTGGTTGTCTGGATAACCTCGTCGAGAATCGAGTGTCTATTTTGTTGTTTGGCACTTTCAACTTCTTGTGTAGTAGTGCGCTCTACGTTCGCTTGAGGTTGTTCATTGTCGACAACTCCTTTTACAAGGCTTTCTTTCTTTTTCTGTTGAGGTTGGCTGACTTGTTTATTTGTTTCGTTAGATGAATCTGTTACTGCTGTCTCTGCCTCTCCTACCACACTATCAATAGAGCTTGCTGGGGACAATTCTTCTTTACTTTGAGTAATAGTGGATAAGACACTCTCTATTCGATTCATTTCTTTACCCTCTTTTTTCTCGTTTTCTTCAAATATTTTTTCGAATTCATCAATAGTTGTGACGTAACTGTAAATACGAGTTGCCATATCTTGAAAATCTTCGTCGACCAGAGTGGTATGGTTCTTCGCTAAAATGTCTTGCGTAGGAACGCTACTCCTCTGTCGCTCTATTCCAACAGCCTTTGTAGGGATCTCGTCCGTCTGTGTGGCTTGGTCAACAACGATAGGTTGAGGAGTGATATCCTCTAACTCGATCTGTTGATAAACAACTATTTGTTTTGCACTGGCTCGGAAAGTGCGACTTGAGGAGCGACCCTCGGGTGGTGAAGGTGGTGCCACATCTTCGAAAGAAGTATGAGGATTAGGTGGTGGAGTTTGGTTAGTCTGGCTCAAGTATTGTTCGATAATCTCCTTGGCAGAGGACTTTTTAGAATCAAGAGAGCGTGTGGCCATTTTTGAGGCAGCTACAGCAGTTTCCAACTGGGTCGTCAATCGTGTAATCTTGTCACGCTTGTTGGAGATATCTTTTGTTAAGTCTTCAATACGCTCTTTGTATGAAGAACATTTGAGACATTTTCGAAGGGCCATTCTAGATTCAAAACTTTCCAAGCGGTCAGCATGCAAAGAATTTGTCGGCTCCGGAATTAATTCAGGTAATGCGGCAACAACTTCAGCAGGCGCATTTGAGGCAAGGCTGAGACTCAGCTTCTTGCGTTCTGCTAATAACTCTTTGTTCTTCAATCGTTCGGTCTTTAGCTGTGATTCCAACCGTTCAACTTCGTGTTCCAGATTTTGGTTTTGCACGTAATAGGAAGGCATATGTCTGAGATAATTGCCAGATTCTTCTTCAGCAGCTTTGCTTTCAGCTCGTTGAAGCTCCATCAATCTCTCTTCTGCAAACTGTAATTCAGTTTCAAGTTTAGTACATTTCATTTGAACGGTTTTTGCTTGAACCCGTGTACGATCGCAATCGTCTTGTAATGATAAATTATCATTTTTCAATTTATCTTTCACCGCTTCGACCTTTGAAATGGTGGCTTTATGCTTACTCAGCATCTCCTGGTATTCTTCAAGTTGTTTGCTTTGTGTGGTGAATGCATGAAGCAAACGTTGAATCTCCATTTCTAACTTCTCTTGGTCACCGGCTCCTTCCTCTCGCACGTTCTTTAAAAGGTCGACAATTTCAGTAGCCGCGTACTTCCAGGTGTCAGATTTCTCTTTGCGTTTTATACTTTGCGATTGGAGTGTTTTGAATTTGTTGATGACATGTTTCTGCATATCAACCTTATTCTTTCTCGGATCTACTCCAGTGTATATTGTAGCTTTAGATCCATACAACTTTGTTAATCTGCTGTACAGTCGGTTCAATTTAGAAGAACTTTGATGGATCATTTCTATCGTCATAGAGATTTCTGAAGACACATTATCCAAATTTTCCAACTCTGGTGATTTCAAACTCCGTTGAAACTCTTCAAAGTGTAAAGCATCTTCAACATTAGATAACAAATCAGTTCGATCACAACAAACTTCTAAATATTGTTCAAGTATCCTATTGATCTCGATCTGTGTCAGATTCTTTTCTTTAGTTTCCTTGGAGATGAAGAAATCAGGATCAGCAAGTTTGGCGATATCAAAAATATCATCTTCCTCTTCGGGGTAGTCTTTCAACAATTCAGCCATCCTCTCCTTGATTCCTGCCAGATCTTCCCCATATTTCTCCTGTTTGCGCTGTTTCTGCTTTTCTTCAAGGTGAACCATGATGTTCTGTATGGCTTCTTCATTGTTTTTATTGGAATCGAGAAGTCCGCCCAAACCGCCTCCTAATCTGTCAACATCATCTTGATCTAGATCTCTGATCGGGCGTCGTATGTCCTCATCCGCCAGCGAACCTATTGAAAAGAAATATCTAAATTATTAGAATATCTAAGACAATTCATACCTATTCCATTCATTCATTTCGAAAAAGACCACGCGGTTACAACAAGCCTAGCTCCAAACTTATAGGTTCCTCGCTGTATTACAATAATCTATTCTTAAGTTAACGAGAATTTGATGCAAGTCTATTTTGATACCAAGACGGACTTGCTATATTCCTATTCAACCAAGGAATAGGGAATAGTAAAATATTATATATATTTTTAAGTGGTTGTCCTACTTCTAAGACAGCGAAGATATATTATATTCTAATTTTAATTCTAGCTGGCTGTGAAGGTAACACGAAACTCAATACGTGGAAAGATTGTTTAAAATTGGTACAGGCCACAGCAAACCTCGCTTGCGCCGTTTCATTGGTTTATGATTTTTCGCTTGATTTAAATTTGTTGTCTTCACATGGCTGGTACGTCGATTTCGATTACCGGCGCCCAACAAGCCACTGTTATAATCCATGGTTCCTCTTCTTTCCCACTGATACTCTTCATCAAGAGTGTCAGGGTGGATTAAATTACTCAACCGCTTCTTCTTTAAACGCGGATGATGTTGAAAAGCGAATTCTCGGTGGTCGTAGTCCCGTCTTTGATTGTTTTTGTTTGTCTTTTTATCGTCTTCGCTATACTGTTGTTGGTGTTGTTGCCGATCGTTGTCCTGTTGAATCAGATCGATTGCTCGGTCCTGGCTCCCCATTGCCACCCTAAACTCTTCGTTTGAAAAACATTTTTCAAGACAGATTTATTTAAAGTTGTTAATCGTTTGGTTATTTTCAATTTTTGATTTGACGTCAAAAATCTATAATGAAAACTGACGTCAACTAACAAAATCCTAAAAGTGAAAACATTTAGAGAAAATGCTAGCAGTAAGTTCATCTTGCAACTCTTGCATTAACAACACGCATGCGCAATTTGTCGTTCTTTTAAACCACACGTAGTTAATTCCCGTGATAAACAAAGAGGAATGAATCCGTATGGGTGATACAGTCACTTTCGGTAGGGTTATGGACGGCAAAATATGAAATTTGTCGTTCTTTTTGTCTTATTTTAGTAATGCAGGATTTGTTAGATAGACCCCCTCCTAGATATGTTGCAAAAATGAAGTGTTCCTTTAACTAATGGTTAAATTTCAGTGGTTCAACAACAGAAAAAAAGAAAAACAAGCAACATGCTGAATGGACCTACCTGTTTATCAAAATCAGATAAAAGTAGGTGTTCTATATTTTACTATTGGTATTGAGCAAACACAATAAGTTTTAGAACAATTCAAAAACGTCTGATTTATTTTCTTTTATCATTGTGTAACTTGGTCGTCTTTTTTTGAAAACTTTATGACGAAAAAAAATTTTCCAAGAAAAATTACTTCAGCCACATTTAAGGTAACTTGCACTCTATCTTTCTGACAAAAATCATGAAAAACTAATGAAGCAATTTTGCACCAAGTCCAAAAAACCTTATTTTTAGGTAGTTTTTGGCCCAAATTTACCCCCAATTTTTTTTTCAAAATCGGGCTCCGTCACGTTTTAGCATTGCTTGTGCAAAAAATGAAAAAAAAATAATGAGCCGATCCCGAGAAAAGCTGCTAACAGGAAAATGGTAAAACAGAATTTCCCCCAAAAAAGAAAATTCGTATTTTACGGCGAAAAAAAATTTTCCGAGAAAAATTACTTCAGCCACATTTTAGGGTGCCTTGCACTCCATCTTTCTGCCAAAAATCAGGAAAAAGTAATGAAGCAATTTTGCACCAAGTCAAAAAAACCTTATTTTTAGGTAGTTTTTGGCCCAAATTTGCGAAAATCCGTATTTGACGACGAAAAAAAAATTTCCTAGAAAAATTACTTCAGCCACATTTTAGGGTGCCTTGCACTCTATCTTTGTGCCAAAAATCAGGAAAAACTAATGAAGCAATTTTGCACAAAGTCAAAAAAACCTTTTTATTAGGTAGTTTTTGGCCCAAATTTGCCCCCAAATTTTTTTTCTCAAAAATCAGGCTCCGTCACTTTTTAGGCATTGCTATTTTGTATCATTGTGCAAAAAATTAAAAAAAACTAATGAGCCAATCCCAAGAAAAGCTGCTAACAGGAAAATGGTAAGAGGGAATTTCCCCGAAAAAACGAAAATCCGTATTTTACGACGAAAAAAAAATTTCCGAGAAAAATTACTTCAGCCACATTTTAGGGTACCTTGCACTCTATCTTTCTGCCAAAAATCAGGAAAAACTAATGAAGCAATTTTGCACTAAGTCCAAAAAACCTTATTTTTAGGTAGTTTTTGGCCCAAATTTGCGAAAATCCGTATTTGACGACGAAAAAAATTTTCCGAGAAAAATTACTACTTCAGCCACATTTTAGGGTAACCTTGCACTCTATCTTTCTGCCAAAAATCAGGAAAAACTAATGAAGCAATTTTGCACAAAGTCCAAAAAACCCTATTTTTAGGTAGTTTTTGGCCCAAATTTGCCCCCCAAAATTTTTTTTCAAAAATCGGGCTCCGTCACTTTTCAGGCATTGCCATTTTGTATCATTGTGCAAAAAATTAGAAAAAACTAATGTGCCAATCCCGAGAAAAGCTTGTAACAGACGAACGGACAACGGTCAAATTAAAGGACCTCCCGGTAGGTCCAAAAATCGGAGCCAGGGTGCTTTTGAAATAGATTTATAGCAAACAGACGTTAGAGTGGATTTTTTTGGGATGCAACGTTCTTAACAAAGATAATTAGATATTTACCCGTTTTAGTACACTTGAAACAGTTAAGAAAAATAAATAACCGCAGTGTTGAGTTTTTATGTCCGATTTCACCATGCGTGTTTCAGGAAGCCACCACTCAAAAAATCTCTTATTAGAAAATGAAAAAAAGTAAACAAGTTATAAGTACAGAAGTGGTATCAAAAGACCCACAATATATATTTATCGTCAGAAGCAGAATAATTATCCCTGAGTTAAAATATACTACATACATAATATACATACTATAAAAAAGGATACAATACATATTATAAAATCCTCGTATAGATTTGACTAGAGTCTACTTCTGACTAAACTTTGCTTTCTGATAATTTCTCATGACGCTGATCAGTCAATTGAAGTAGACTAAAGGATATATCACCATCTTGGATTTTTTTCAAAAACCATATAAATGCACTAAAACAATGAATAGACCAGCGGCCGAGGTAGTGAATTGTGTCACTTCTTAGGGCACCCCTTAGATCCAGGGCAAATTTTTGATATTATTCTCCTAATAGGGTGTAGAATTAATAAAAAATTTACCCTTCGAATCTCTTGCAGTTTTCGAGTGAATCGAGTTTTAGTTAATCGATAAAACTTATCAAATATCTGCGAGGCTGAATGGTATGGTTTGTTAACTTTCGATGTTCCGATCATGAGATATTTCATGTTTTAAGGTTGGTAAAGATAATTTCAATATTTAAACCAAAATATCTCGAGATCTAGGCATCAACAGTTGACAAACCATAGTCCATACCATTTTCGGATACTACTAATTCAGGGCTATCCAGCTGTGGGAATGATTTTTTCTGAAAATGCTCCCAGAAAAATGCTGACGTCATCGGAAAACGCCAAAAACGTCGATTTTTCGCCTTAAGAATGCCATTTCTCGGCACCAGGTGGTCGAAACTTAACAAATAACCCCATTTTCTTTATCTACTTTTCATGCTGAATCCGCTGGCAGCCTCAGATATTTGATTTTCAGACTTCGATAAAACTGTTAGTAAAGGGGGACCCTTGATAAGTTCTATCGATTAACTAAAAATGGATTCACTCGAAAAAGGCAGAAGATTCGAAGGGCAAATTTTTTTTATCAACTCTACACCCTATTAGGAGAATAATATCAAAAATTAGCCCTGATCTAAGGGGTGCCTTATGAAAACCATTTTTAAGGCCTTTTCTGAATCTCGGACGCTGGAAAAAAATGGTCTATTGATCATTGTTTTCTGTATGAATTTGCTACCACATCAATCAAAGCCAAAAAATGGAGTTTGCCAAAATACGCAAGGCCACTTATCAGCGCCATCCAATCTATCAAAAAGCTAAAAGTGGGCCCTGGGCTACGTATAGGTACGACAGTTCGCCAAATAGAAATTATTTTGAAAGCATATGGAACCGTGGACGCATGGTCATTCACCATTGACACTAGTTTCTTGTCTTTTAATACTGTAAAGTGTAACAAGAGCTTTATTTCTTGATATGAATATCAGGGCGTTTAGTCCAGAGTTGGAAAGTTGAATAAGAAGCGACCAGTAAAATATATACACTAAGTATGTCCAGTTTGTTGTGTTTGGGTACCAGGTATGTGACACGTACATGTAGATGGCGTACGCGCAAATCGGAAGGTTGGTCAACAAGCAGACGAACGTCACCAGGAGCACCGTCTTCGTAGCTCTAGTTTGATACAGAGTTGTTCGGATGAAATTCTTGGATAATCGGCGGATAAGATGACCTTGTTTACGGATATAACGGAGAAGTTGGATGTTAATGACCGCAAATATTGTCAAATGCACAACTTCCAATGTTCCTGCTACCAAAAGAAAGATCCGATTGCAGAAAAATTCTAAGAGCGTCCA
>NW_027103340.1:192751-292076 GCF_902728285.1 Clytia hemisphaerica
TAAATCAATAATGTAATACGAGTATTCGCAAAAATTTATCCACGCGAAATTTTTTGAAATCGTGATTCACCAAAATAAATCCAAAAAAATCAAGATTTTCCTGACTCGCTAATATACGCTAAAATTAGTCTCGCTAAAATTTCTACGATTAAAGTAAGTGATACAGTTTAAAGCATGTTAAAGCTAACTATAAATTTGAATATAAATAAAACCATATAAAAAACACTCCTATAACAATCATATAACTCCGGAGGCTTTCCCGGCACGCTATAAAATAAATCTAATTTTTCATAAAAAATATACGACTAGTCTAGTCCCGTTTTAGACAAATTCTAGATATATGTGTTCCTATTTTTTTCCTTAAATATTTCAATGTTGTCAATTTCATTTTGTTGTAATAATGCTCTTTTATTGTTTCGGGATCCCCGTAAACAGAGGATTGCCGATCTCAGTAATTCGAACGACAACTTCGCGTTTACCCATTGTCCCATTATGGATCTTTCAATGTCTCTTTTTTCAGAGAGTTTGTTTATAAGCACTGTAATGGCTTTTGAAGTTTCGTGCCCAAAACCTCCATATGGAGTATAAACTAGGGGGTGTGAATGAGCCGTGCTCAACTTCGACTACCCGTCTTCCATAACTTCTCTTGATAAGTGATGATACAGTGCCGTTTGTCGTAATTTCTGACGTCAGAAATGACAAATGAGAGAAATGATGTCAACGCATTGTTCCTTTTCCTTAAAAAAAAACTGACGTCACAATGAATGGATAGTGTAGGCCCGTCGTCATGCAAAAAGAACCAATTGCATTGCGCAAAAAGCCGTGTAGCCCGCTTTGAAAAAGTAACCGGTTAACAAAACGCAGTAACGTCAAGTGCGTTGATCCGGCGTGAACCACTAGAGAGCAAGGCCAGTGCACTTTCACCTCATCAGATAATTAGACATTACCCAGTAAATGTATTTCTTAATACTGGAAAAAATCATTAGTGGTGAAGATAATAAATGACTCATTAATCAATCTAAAAAACTAATTTGCTGAAAAAATGATACACTCCTACGCGGAAAAGAAGCAACCTTAACTAGCTAAGTTGAATAACATTTTGAAAATCTGCATACTGGGCATTTAAAGCCTTGGTGACGAGATTTGATGGGTTGTTTATTTGGTTGCACAAACCATTTACCTACATGAGGTATCTGAAACGATTAGAAATTATCATTTCAACAAAAAATGTGCGTAGGTGGATGGACTTTTTCTGTTTTTTTTCTTTTATACGAAAAATATTGTTGTTCGGTAGGGAAGAAATCTCCAAACAGATCTAGTCTACATTCTTAAGTTTCAAATAAACGGCCCCCCGCATGTTAATTTTTCGAAAATTTTCCAACCCCTCCCCCCCCCGACCTTATTAGGACCCCCCGTTTATCAATTTTTAGGAATATTTTCAGCTGTCAAAGAGAAGGCCTGATTTTAGCCCATATTTAACTTATTTTGGGGTTTCCAGAAATACAATTTTCAACCCCCCGGCAATTAGGTTCCCCGTTTATTAAAATCTCTAAAATCTTACACCCCCCCCCCGTTTATTTGGAACCTAAGAGTACCCTCTTGTAAACTGTCAAACACACAATAGGTGGGCATCGAAATCGATTAGGGAAAGTATTTTTATCTGAGCGAGTGACCAAATATTTCTTGATCTTATTGACTGTAGAAAGAATGAAACGTTTGAGAATTTTGACAAGATCGATTATGCAGAAGAATAATTGATAATTGATTTTTTGACCTTTTTCATCTGGCTGAAATCATTCTTTTGACCAAACAAATTAAACCAAATACAAAAGACAGCAAGTATCTTCGAAGATAGTGCTAAGATATAGAGATTTAAATGCAAGAAACAACAAACAGAATTTCTGAGCCTTTTTTGGGTTTTCATTTCATAACTACATGAAAGATTCCAGAGGTAGAGCGCGACCCTGCTAATGTAAAACTTCAAAGCTTTTCAATGGGATATGTTATTCGTTGATTGGGAAGAAGTTATTCATAGCCACACAATATTGGTTTAAGGTAAAAACTGTCGAACGTGCTAACCGCACTGGCTCAACTTCAGTATCTTTTAAATTACTGGTAGGTGCAATTGTATACATCAACGGAAAGTTTTTGATATAAGATAAGTAGACGCTTCTGACCCAAATCTGACCATTTTTGGTGTTTCCAGGCTGCTTCGAAGCTTTAGTCTCGTTTTGGCGAAAAACTTGTCCCAGGCCTCAAAAATCAAAATTTTCAAAAAATGAAAAAAAAAACACTCCCAGATATTCTCCCAAGGAACAAGCGTGCAAAATTTCAGCCGAATCGGACAATTTGTCTCCAGTCTATGCCCCGAAGTTTTGAGACATACATACAGACATTCATACAGACATTACCAGATTCTAGCTCAACTGAAGTTGAAATTTGCCGTTATTTATGAGAATAGTTGGACATGTCAGAGGTATCTTTAATCCACCAGTTTAAAATAAAGTGAATAGAAAAATAACTACAATTATTCGCCTATCTGAAGATGATGCAACGAGGGAAGAAATGAATACTGTTGACCTCATTTCTTCCTTTTTCGTGAATTTTGAAATGGAATGATTCAGTCGTTCTGACTTACATTTTGATGACCGTTGTCGAGGTTCAAGGATTAATCATAATTAGGAGAAAATAAAAAGTCATCGAGGTGCATCATATTAACAACAAAAGTAGACGATTACACAAAATCACTAGACAGGGAATAGTTTAAGAGGCGATAAATTCGAATACAGAGGCGTGAACGTGAATTTGCAACATATTTCTTACCTACTGTGAGAAATTTCGAAATATTTGTGTAAATTCAAATCCAAGTACTCAACCATTCAATATTTTCCCATGTGGTCAAGAATTAGAAAAGAGGTTTTTAAACCTCACAGTTTGCGCGGTAAAAATAATTCGCGTGGGTTTCTTGACGTTATCTATACGTGACTTTCAAAAGACCAAAATACTACAAAAAACTTCATGTGGAATATTTGCGTCTCTGTAGCATAACAAACATTGTGTAAAATAATTTTGAAAGAAGAAGAATGAAAAAAAGCATTACGACGTCATCAAAGACAAGAATATTCCCGGACACCCACTATCAATAATTTCAAAATGTCCGGTTGATGATTTCGTGATCAAAAAGGTCATATTTATTCAAAACAACTACTATAACGCAGAAGTTTGCTCGAAAGATTTGCACCTACGGCACTTACTTAATTGGCAGTGAGCAGATGAGATTATTTTTTGCAATGATTGTGAATTCAGTAAAGATGATGATGGTTCAAAATTTCAACGTGTGAACATGAATCTTACTCACAGATTTGTAAAGCCCGAAGTTCTAGATCCGTGGCCTTTATCGGCCTGGTTTGAGAGATGCGAAATAGCGTTTGTCGCCTTCTTTTTTTGATCTCGCGCTCGGAAAACAATTATCCATCGGCACGAAATTTAAAAAGTCAAATTTTTGCTTCACTTTTTTTTGCTGGAGAAAACTTAAAATTGCCTATCTAGCCCTTTGGGCTTTACAGATATCTGTGATCTTACCAGATCTGCAACTGCAACACACGAGTAAGGTTGAGAAAATAACCCCATACATTGAAGCAGGTGTCCGAAAAGATATAACCGGAAAAAGAGATGAAGGGATGGTAGCCCACAAGTGGCAGTTGAAAGGGGAGGATCTGTGTATATTTACAGATCACAGTACATCTAAATGACATTTGGCAATCAACAAAAAATAACAATCTTTTCTCCCACAAAAAGACAGATTGCGTAAGGATGAGAGGACTTCGAGAAAGGACAAAAGAAGCTCCTTGAAGTGAGGGTAACCGCAATGACGTCAAATACTTTGCACTCTATGTTTTTCTTGTGCTCTTTTTTTTTGCGCTGTCTGTATGGCAAAGTATGATAGGTATGATTTCCAGGTTCCGAGCTGATTTTGTAAATTTTCACAAGGCCTTCGAGCAGGTTTTCGTATATAATAGTTGATATTTTGCTTCAAAAAGTAAGATGAACTTGTAGACAAATTAACCCCCGGAATTACTGCATACTCGAGTGGAATGATTGACAGCACTCGATATGACATGAACTGAGTTGAGTAAGTTTCAACTACCTGGTGCTGGGAAATAGCGTTTTTGAGAACTGAAAATCATGTTCTGCATTACTTGAGACGCCAGTATTTGATTGGGTAAATTTTGAGATATCGACCTAACTAAGCCCGGTCAAGATCTATTAAGTCTCGATTGGACCTATAAACGCAGTTTGGCAAACAAAGATGATATTTAGGATATCTATAAACCAAATTCAGATTTTGAGAAGAGCGTTCGTAACGAACAGCGGAATATTTGGGAAAGGAAATGAACCGGATAAGCAAAATTCCTTGAATCTCACCAGTCTTCCTGTTGTGAATTTTAAGTAAAAAGTCAAAATGTATAAGGCCTTACTCAGACCCTAATTTGATTTGAAAACAATGAGACAGGTTATACAACATGACGACACGACTATGAAGTTTACAGAAAAATTGAAGAAGTTGGGCGAAAATAAAAAAATGTAGTGTTTCAAGCTATCAAACGTCGTTTGGTTAGATATGCCCACTTGTAAATCAAGTTTTGTTCGTTAGTAGATACAAAGTATACATTAGTATTCAGGGCTTACTTAATATTTTTTTATAAGCATAACGCTTATAAGCATATGAAGGCTTAGTCTAGCGAGCTAGACGACTAATTTATACATAGTAGAAATAAAGCAAGAAGTAATGAATGGAACAATTTTAGTCGTCTAGAAACTTTTGTGCACTAACTCCAAACAAAAGAAAAGTGTCAATATTGCAATTATAATTTTTTCCTGCTCAAAATAATTCTTAAGAAAAAAAATATGTGTGGATTTGTGTATTGAAAGTTTTTCATTTGAGTTGATTTGTTTTGAGAGTTTGTTGTTGCTTGATAAATTGTTTTCTCGCTACGCAAGTTTCTGCGTAGCTAGCCCCTGTATCTATAAGGCTGGAACACCGGATTCTTCCAGTCGTTTATACAAACTAAATCCCGTAGTATTATTATTAGTATTGGTATTATTAGTATTACACGCATTATAAACGACTCCAGTCTAATGAAGGCTCAGATTTGCAGAATTCCTAAGGATAACATGAGCATATATGTCAGCCTAAAATATTTTTCAAGTGGTCATTTTTATCTGTTTTTGTTTCATTTTTATCTGGTTTGGTAGAGGTCACAAGTAAAAAATAAGACATTTCACGGCTAGCTACATTCCACTGCTCCCAAAATCTGAACAAATTTTTTACAAAATTTCTGAAATTTCATTAAAAAACTTGGCTCGGGGTGAATCATAAGCATAATTCTTAAGTATATAATAAGCATAAACTATGCCTGGATGCTTTGAGAACTTAAGCATACACGAGCCTGACCAAGGGGCATACACTTGCTTATAAAAAAAATATGTACTGTTTGTACATAAAAGTTATCTTTAAAGTTCTATTTCAATGATCTTAAGTTATCAAAAATAGCAACAAAAAAAATTTTCCGGCCGGCCGCATAAGAGCTTTTTTACTTCACCCGCATTCTGGAAACACTACATATTTTCGCCTTGCCTCGATTTTTTTTTCAGGTGGTTGCCCATACTGAAGTTCTAAAGCAGTGGATCAATTTTCCATTTGGTTCAACTGCCCTTGCGAGTAAGCCTGACAATTTTTCGGTTCGACAAGGTTATCTCCGAAAGGGCTGGGGTTCAGACCTCACAGCGTATAATCCGTTACGCGTCGTTCTGGCAAATTCCAGTGATCCAAAACTTCCTGGTTTTGAGAATTTTCCCAACCTCAGCGCCTTTTTGTTAAATGTGACGTGTTCTCAAAAACAACACTAACAGTCAAGTTTGAAAGCATGCACAGCAACAATTTCTGGAGGTTTGACACAACAATGGAACCAATCAAAACTGAGATTAGGAGGTAGAAAATAACATCTAACGTTACATAAATGTAACGGTAATTCTTCAAAATTGCACTTTCCTGTTAGTGTTATTTTTGATTTCAAGCATAGCGGAAAATCGAAAAATGTAACCTCCCCAAATTTGGAAGTAATAGCGAATAAGAATGGAGAACCCAATGGTTAAATCAGAAGACACGTCACATCTAACAAAAAGGCGATGACAGGTCTTAAAATAACAAATAGAAAAATGAACTTTTAATTTTGTTATATAAGAAAATAGAGCAAATGACGTGCAGAGGTTATACACGAAAACATGAATAGATGGTCTACCAATCAAAGCGAATCATAGGAAGCCCTTATGGAGCCTTAAGGCCGACTAACAAGTCAAACTGGAAATCAAGATTGAGACTAACAGTGTTTGAAACATCTGTTATCTAACTATACTCCTTAAGTTATCATCGACAATAAGTTTTATCTTGAGCTTATCAACTCGTAAAAGTATATCTAGGGAATGGGTATATTTATCAACAGAAGATCTAATTCCCAATCAAGGACTCCTGGGAAATTACAGAAAAACCTTCAATTAACGGACACTTTAAAAGGCAGACACCTCTGATTAGCGGACAATTCTATTTTCCCCGGCCATTTCCTAGTCAAATCCTCATAAAAAAGTTTGCAAAAGGTGGACAATCAATTGGCGGACCCTTCAATTAGCGGACAAAGTTTTTTGCATGAAATGGCCGAACCCCTACTTTTTCCTCTCTAATTAGCATCGACGGTCAAACTGCTAACAAACTTTAAAAAATTAGGCAGGATTGATTTATCAAAACTAGCTATTTCTTAAACACTTCAAAGTTTCATTTAAACAAATTGCACCTCATTTCCCAAAGATAAAAATCATGTGTTCATAGATCTTCATGGGAAATCGTCAGGATCACTCAGTATTTCCTACTACGCAGCACGTTTTAATATACAACCACCGATTCCTATTGAGTTAAAGTAAAGAAAATATTACCGCCGAGTGTGATTTATAATCTGTTTCTTTAAACATACATATATTTTAATGATAACGTCTGGTGGAAGGATTACAAATATAACGGTAAGCTTAGGGTAGGGTAGGATAGATAATGGATTTCCAGCTATGTATCTAGCATCTAACCTGGTGAGTTGCAATTAGTACCGAATAGATTACCAGAGAAGAACGAGAGGAAAGTCCTGAATGTCTGTATCTAAAGCGAAGAGAAGAATCTTAAGAGAGACATAGTATTGTGGTGATCGACGTATATCCTTGGTTGGTAAATTGTCTAATGTATTCATCGTTATCAGATATTGAGAGAGATATCTTTGGCTGACAATTTGCATTATCATTTCCGTATGACGCAGACGAGAAGAATGAACGAACAGACATTTAAAGTCAATGAATACAATATCTTTATTAAGTGGAAATAAGATGTTTCCTAAGACTATCGTAACTTTAATACTGTTATCAATATCAAATTAAATGAAACTCATTAATTGCTTTAATTGCCTTCATTACTATTATTATTGCAATAGAACTTCAATTTCAACAAGCACCTATCAGTAAACAGATCTAAGGATAACCGAGTTAAAATACTTTTTTGTGATCTAAAGGGTTTCTATGTCAAGTTAAAATGGGTTGTGATATGATGTGGGTTTGTTGTTAAACGACAAGTGACCCCGTTTAAGTTGTTCTCCCTTTGTTCATGTATTACGTGACATAATTTATCCATAGACTCTATTGTTCGTAAAAATACAAAAGTAAAAGTTAATTAAGGATCATTAATATAAAAAATAGAAGGGAATTAAAATATAATTAAAATATAATTACGGCAGAGGAAAGAGAAATATGACGTCACTGTCATTAGTATTAAAAATCACTAGGTGGTACTGGGTGCACGTTCAGTATTCTCTATTGAAGTGGTATAGAAGGCTTTACGAGAGGTCGTTTACTGAATGACCTAGTGTCTAGATGTCATATTACTTTGTTAATAAATCACGAAGAGTGTCAGACGATTTAGGATTGAAGTGTGGAGACAGGGGATGTTGTTGTTTAATTAACAGTGCTCAAAAGTACAGTTTAAGAAAGTTAGTTCTAGTCTACTATTAATTTTTACAGTGCCGCAGGAAGCATTTTCTTATTGGGGGGGGGTTGAAGTTTAGTGACACCTGGAGGAGGGCCAACCATGGTTTGTCCCGAGGGGGAAATTTTGAAAATTTAAGCTCTAGATTGCTTGAAATGCACTCAAAACAAAACGTTTTCAAGAAAAAACAAGAAAAACTTTGCATTTTGCAAAATAACCAATTTTGAAAAAATTATTGCTACGGCACTGTTTTGTATGTCATCTAAACGCATGCCTTGCTCAAAGGCACGACTTTTTTGAAAGATTCAAGAATGTACTTAAAAGCATCAAGAAAAATCTAGCTAGGTCAAGTCGTGAAAGGGTAAAGAAATAATTACAAAAAATGCGGGAAATTTACGCAAATTTGACGATTTGATATATTGAGGTTTAACACCTTGCATAAAAGAAAACATGAAATCTCCAAACTATATCGGAGCACACCATAGCGATGTTACGAAATGTACCTCAAAGTTGCTATGGCAAGTCTTCATGAGAACAAAGGACATATTCGTGACGTATCTATGTCTCAAAGCAATTTAGTTATGAAAACATGATAGAGAAGGTCGCCTGATTTTAGTTAACAGTTGAGTTATTATTGATGTGGACAGGACGATCAAAAAAGTGTAGAAAATAGAATTTTGAGCGAATTCTTCAAACACCATACTAACGACATATGAGAATTAAAAAACAAGTAATTTCTGGTTGAATTAGTCAGATGTTGACATATCTATTGATAGAGAAAACAGAGAGGACATGATATAGAAGTTTACGAAAGGATATTTTAAGACGATTTGTGGAAACTTTGTAAATGCAAACCCACATGTTTTTCTTTTAATCTGATACAGTAACCATCAAGAAATAGTCCATTGGATATCATTACTGAGAGAACATTCAAGCTACATGCACCGACACATCTTTTGTTTTGATCAGATACAGAACCATCAAGAAATAGTTCATTGGATATCATTACTGGGAGAACATTCAAGCTACATGCACCGATCTTTGGTAGGTCTTAACACTGCTCTGGCACGTAAAGAGTCAGATAATAATACAACTACAACAACAAAAATGTCTCTGGATCACAGATTTGTGTTTGCTGACAATTTGGTGCTGCGATGCAAATGTGAGAAAGATGAATACTTCCCGATTGAGATTTTGGATTTTGAAGATGTTCTTGGAAGATTGAAAAGTTTGCTTTCATCGAGGACCGAACCCAGGAGAAATTCGGTAAGTTCTGTTCAACTTTTGTTCGGTCTGACTAAAGAGGTCAAGAAATGAAGAAAGAGATAGAGACTGAAATCTCGTGGCCAGAAGGAATTCATAAATTTTAAATGGTTGTTTGATACACCATCACATGTCTTTATCTCTTAAAAACTTTTTATTGGGAAATGCATTAGATGCATACCTCAGAAGACGTTTAAAATAACAAAACCATGATTGTTTGTAAAATTTTGTTTTGAATAAACATCGAAGTAGGTCATGGTTCATATTTGAATAAAAATACCTTTTTAATTGCATTAATCTGTAACAAAGTGTCATAACAAATAAAGAAGCTTAGTAGTTATGGTTAAATATGAAAACAGTTTTCTAAAAGGTATCTAAGTTTAGTAACCATGGATTTGTGTCATTTAAGAGGTCAATGTTAAAATAGAAAAATGACATCAACAAAATTTTGGCGAAACCAAATCTCCCCTCTGACACTCCTCTCCTTTCCTCTACCAATACCACTGTAGTATACTCAAGTTTTCAAACATGAATTGAGTGCGATACATAATTGCGATACAAGTCAATACATGAAGCAGTTGAGTCAATTTTACACCAAAAAAATGGTAAAAATATCTGAAAGAAAATGATATTTTTAAATTCATTTTGTAACGTAAAGTGCTTTCAATTCTCACATGTAGCATCCTCTTGGAAATAAATGATTGCCAAACCATAAATCATCATAAGGTGACATATTTTGGCGTTGTAGACTGTAAATAGATATTATCTGCCTCGGGACGTTAGACGTAATAAAAATGATGATGCGCATTTCTGACGCACGTAAGAGAGAGAGAGAGGGAGAGAAGGTAATGACATGTAACCCTTTAATTCAAGTTGAAGTCTATAAATATCTCCATTTTTTGTTTTCAGGGCAACAGTCCAAGACGTGAACTGTCTTTGAAGAACCGATTCTTCGATTCCGGCAAAACGAGTGGTAGTAGTGATGACGAGAGCTGTGAAAAATCAACAAAATTTGGCAGCTCTTCACAAGAGTTTTTGAATACGAAACAAAACTCGGTTTTTCTTCAGTATTCTCCCCTCATGAAACATCGACGACGTATCAATAAAGATCAAGCTATCAATGCAAACAAACAAAAACTCATTAACTCAAAAAAAAACTGTAGCGATCCGATAGACTGCTTAAATGAGAGTTCACCTGACTTCGTTCATGTTTCAACATTCAGAGACTTATCAAGCGCTGAAGAATTTCTTCGATATTTACGAGACAGTCGAGAAATAAAAACGATTGCTATCGATATTTATATCACATTAGATTTGACGATTTCAGTGACTTATCAACGGTTGATTGACTTCAAGCAAGATTTCATGATGCTGGACCTGAAGTCCTCTGATTTCATGCTTTTCTTGAAACCATTCTAACGTTAGTTTATCTTAGGATTTTCTATTCTAGTTTTAGCCGTGTGTAATATGTATTTGAACTGTAAATTTTCTGTAAATAATATATGCCATCTTCCCTTAATTGAAGTAAAACTTTGTTTTAACCTTTTCAGCCCGGCAGACGTGTATACACGTCGAGCATACGTTCCGGCAGACGTGTATACACGTCTTTTTGACATTGTGATCTTCTAAGCTATATTTCTCCCATTGGCTTCTTTGCTAGCCGTAGAAGTAAAGAAAAACGGAAAGTAGAGGTTCTAAGCTTTCTTTTGATATATGGTGATGTAATGTTTTGATCACGTGGTGAGGCAGCAGATTTCGTAGAAAAAGTAGAGAAAAACACTGAATCAAGATGGCGACCAAGAAATGGGTTTTTCAAACTTACTGCTAAAGCTCTTGGATTTTTTGACTGGTTTAGGCCACTTTTCTTCATGGAAACATTGTTTTTATAATTGCAAAACATCCAGTAAGTATATCCTATATTTTTTGTTTTGTTTTTAGCATAAAAATTCTATTTATTTGTCATTTTGACCACTTTTCTCGACAAACCATAGGCGGGTTGACCCAAACTTACAGTACTTTTTACTTTTTCTTCAGGTTGGAGCATGGAAAGTTGACAAATCCAATGCAAAAGTGTTTTCTGCACCTCATATATTTCAAAGGAGCACCAAAGAATTTGAAAAGCCTGGATTTATGTTGAATTGCACTACTTCTTTCACTCCTCTCCAAGCACCAGCGACGGTCGATCGATCCCCGAAATTCTTGGCTCATAACGATGTCCTGATTACAGCTTATATGGATCAAAATGATAGCAGGAACCAATAACAGCCACATGGAATTATTGATGACATTTAGCATCCCTTATGGTCAAAAGAGACCAGATTTGATAGCAATGAGTTTGCCTCGAAAGGCTTACGGTTTTTGGAAACTTTGCAACTGTCACCGACTATGCCATCTAGTTTCACGGTAGCCGATACCCTTCAAAAGCTTCAGGAGCTAAGAATACTGACTGAAAGTGTTGCTTAGATAGTTGGGAAATACTTTTACACCATTTTTGATGTTGTAGCTGCTTCTAGAAACAGATTATCATCAAAATACTTCAAAATTGTATGTATTGGATTTTTTTAGCCGAAAATCGTGATTTTTGGCAAAGTGACCGATATTGGGCGGCTGGTGTGACACATACAGATTTTCTCTGGATGCTGATTTTTGGTATATTACGTCAAATGATGTATAGATTGATAAAGCCAAGACAGATTTTTAATTAACTTCCCCCCACTTTTTTTTGCTCTAGAAGTGAAAAATGCAGAAAAAGTGACATTACCGCAAAACGTGAAAAAAACTGTGGTTTACGTGATGCTACCATTTTTGTTGGAATATTCTATTTGGATTGGTACCTGGTCTAAAAGTTGTAGAATTTAATTAGCTTTTCAGGGATACCTTACTTTTTTTCTAAAGATTCCTAGTTCTTGAGTTATGATAAAATAACTGAACATGTCTATTTTCTGAAAAAATGTTGCGCGCTGACAGCGTGAAAATTTAAAAAGTTGCGCGCTGGAAAGGTTAAGAAGTTTAAAAAAGAGATTTTAAACTATTGTGTTAGAAGTGGCCTCCATGGTCAAGAGAGATCTTGTCTTCTACATACTACTTGACTAAATCAGGCTTCCCGAAATAACAGCAATGTGTCTATGGTCCGCCATCTTGTATTTAAATCTGGTTGTCAACTCAGTGGTATACGAATTATTTGAAAATCGAGCGTTCGAAAATCTAGCGTAAAACCAAGTTACTTGGTAAAACAGAAAACAACATTGCCGACTTTGAAACTAGACACATTTTCACGGGAAAACTTTAGACAGTTAGCCTAAAGTGTAAAGGAATATGATATATTGGACAAGAGCCGCTTAGTCTATAAATTTTCTTGGGAACATAAATACATCTATGTCATCTATGTACAAGGAAGAGTTACTTCATAAATAACGCAACAAAAAAAAGGGGTTGAAAAATGATAAAAAATGAAGTTCTTTATTTACAAGTGAATTTACAAAAAAAGAAAACATAAGAAATGAATCCATTATATACTACGATGTAACTATTAATGAATTAAGTGTCTTGGGAGAGGATCACTGTAGGTGGAAATAATGCTTTACTTACAGCTCTACATCTCAAATTAAAAGAATAAAATTTTTTTTTATCACCAAGGAAAGCTTTTTAACCAGTTTGCTAAACCAGGGGGGGGGTCACATCCAATACCAGACCCTAGCCGGGTGGTGGTTTGTTTTTCCTTTACAGTCTGAAAAAGTCAAGTGGTATTGATGGGGGTGGTCCCCCTTTTTTAAAAAAAGAGTATCTCAGTTGGTATGATACCAAAATAGGGGTGGGTACCTTTTTTTAATAATATGATTCAGAAGTTGGTACCTATAAATGACAGCAAAACTTCCTAATTTGCCCTTATAGCTAGAAATACCCCGGGGTACATATCAGTCTAAATAGGTTTCAATTGGATTTGTTTTAGCTTTGAGTCTAATGACTGTAATGGTAATAATATAATGACCTTGTTGTTTGTTATTTTGGACTTTTCGATATTTTCAAGTTTTATTTTTGATCAAGCCTGAAGCAAAAACATTTTTTCTGTGAAGATTGTAATGAGTGATCATATTCTGTCTAAATTATGTACTAATAAAACTTCTCCTAGTTTGCAATATTATATTCCAGAAATATGATTCAGATGATGTTGCTCTTCATTGGGTTGTTTTTATATATGTCAGTTTCATTTTTCTATTTTAGCTATGACTTTTTTGGTGTGTTGAAGAAAGAGTATTTCAAAAATGAGTTTTTTGAAGCTCTCTAGTACCCGTTTGTGGAGGGGGGGTTCCCTTTAAACACTTAAACTAATTTGTCAGATTGGTATTGGTACTAGATAGGGGGTGGTCCATGATATTTGTCAAATTCAAAATCATGTTGGTTGAACCAAATTAAGGGGGGGTCCCCTTTTCTGAAACTATTATTTTCAAGTTGGTATCGATAACAAAGAAGGGGGGGTCCCCTCTTTTCTGAAAATTAGATTTTCAAGTTGGTATCGATACCAATTTTGGGGTGGTGGTGTTAACTTAGCTCAAAAGGTCAAAAGTCAGGTTTTTGGGCTATGGGTTGGTATTATAAATGTTGACCCCCCCCCTGGCTAAACTCACTAATGGTGACCAGTCCCAGGCTAATCTAAATAAGTTAGACTCGAAACATGGGCGTGGGAATGACCTATTAACAGGAAGAATTAACACAACTACAATGTCAAGTTCACTCATTCCACTTCGATGGTTAATTTCTTTAGTTAGTGCAGTTTGTGCGAAACCAAAAAATGATAACCAGTAAACTGATTTGTTTGAATATACAACAAAATCCAGCGAATTTAACCAAATGAAAGTCATTTTAAAAATGTTCAATAACTGTAAGAATACGCCAGCTTTTCTCATTTATCATCGAGTTCTTGATTTGAAAAATAATTTAAACTTCATGTTTGAGAGAATTTACAGAACGGTGATCTGTTTGATGTTTATCTCCTTGGCACTCCAAATTTTTGTTATATTTGGACCCTCAACCAAAAAAAACTAACAACACGCATCCCCTGCGATTTCTTTTTATTGCAGCATTATACGCAAAAATCTTTGGTAACCATGTAAAGTGAACATAAAGGAAAAACTTTTTTTCAACCGAAAAAGAAATTCAAAATACCTTTACTCTTCATCGTTTTCAGTAATGAATACCTTTACATATTGAGAGGATATAATGGTTCATTGAATTGATTCCTTGGCGTCTCCCATTTAGCTTTCTGTCGACGAACATCAGCGATCATTGAAGAAGCAAACGCAATGACAATGATCTGTAAAAATAAACAGTTAGCCTAAGAGACTACAATTTCTGCACCTAGACTATTGCAAAGTTTATTCTATTTCATCCCTATAAACTCGGGCTTATTTAACTATAGTATAAAAAAGCCACCGCTTTCTGCAAAAAATCAGCTGTTCCGGCAATTTTCAGAAAGTTCCGGGTGTAAAAATCAGTTTTATTGATGCTCTTGAAATATTTTTTTATATTCAAGACTTCGTGAGCAAAAAAAAAAATATCAATCTCATCAAAAAATTCAGTAATTTGGCTAAGAACATAGATGTATGCTTATTGATAGTGATTCTTATAGATAAAGATGCGTTTTTTGAGCTGAAAAATTCTTTTTTCTACAAAAATCAGCTTAAGCCATCTTTTAACTACTTTCATGCAAAAAATCAGGAAAAAGCAATGATCCAATAATTCCAATAAGTCCAAAAAATCCTTTTTTTAGCCGTTTTTTTAGCTGAAATTTACCCAACAAATTTTTTCCCAAAAATCGAGCTCCGTCACATTCGGGGGTTTATAGTTATGCATCATATATTCAAGACTTCGTGAGCAAAAAAAAACATCTATCTCATAAAAACTATTGAGTAATTTGACTAAGAACATTGATGTATGCTTATTAATAGCGATTCTTATAGATAAACATGCGTTTTTTGCGAAAATCTTCTTGAGCCATCTTTTACCTATGATGGTACCCTACTTTCAAACAAAAAATCAGAAAAAATTAATGATCCAAAAAATCCGTTTTTTAGCCGTTTTTTGGCCCAAATTTGCCCAAAATCTTTTTTTTTGAAAATTGGGCTCTGTCACATTCGAGGGTTTATGATATGCATCTTTGTGCGAAAAATCATAAAGATTGAAAGAGCCAATCTCGAGAAAAGCTAATACCTAAGTAATTGATAATGTGCTTATAAAGAAATGTCGAATTTGTCCAGTTCATAAAAAAAATTGAGTAATTTGACTAAGAACATTGATGTATGCTTATTAATAGTGATTCTTATAGATAAACATGCGTTTTATTTGAGCCAACAAAATTTTTTGCAAAAATCTTCTTGAGCCATCTTTTACCTTTGATGGTACCCTACTTTCATACAAAAAATCATTTTGAAAAAATTAATGATTCAATTTTTCAAAGTCCAAAAAACCCGTTTTTTATCCGTTTTTTGGCCCAAATTTGCCCCCCAATTTTTTTTGAAAACCGGACTCCGTCACATTTTTCCCACCACTATTTTGCACCTTTGTACCAAAAATCAAAGGATTTCTATGATTAAATCCTGAGAAAAGTTTGTAACAGACGAACGAACGGACGAACGAACACAGGTTAATTTATAGGACCTCTACCCCACCGGGGTAGGTCCAAAAAAAACAAAGTAATATATATGGAAAAAGTCGCGAATTCGGGCATATTTCCAGCATTTTCGGCTGAAAAAAAAATTACTCAAAAATCGGACTATGTCATATTTTGGGGTATTGCTAATTCGCATCTATGTGCATAAAAAAAACCTAATGAACCAAGCTCCAGAAAAACTAGTATCAGAACGACGGACGAACAAACGAACGGACAAACAGAAGAACGAGCGCGGACAAACGAACGAACGAAGATTAAATCAAAAGACCTCCGAAGTAGGTCCAAAAATCAATAAAACAAATTTAATTACATTATTGATCTATGAAGGAGATGCAGTAAAAAAGGTCTATTCATAGAAGAGAAGAAATAACAAATAGCACTGACCTGCATGACGGCTACTCCGACAGCTAAACCTCCAACAACTTGTATATGTTCATAAAACCATCCGGTGATCCCATCCACACATCCGTCCGTATATATCCGCTTGAACCTCATTGAAGCCTGTTTGATGTGGTAAAATTGTAAACACGGGCAAAATAATAAGATGATATCAGATCTTTCGACAATGTACCAAAATAACAGGGTTCGAGCAAAGGACAATGACGATTGTTGAGAGAAACCAAATAATTAAGAAAACTACCCAGGAACATTTGAGATGAAGAATAATAACGAGAGTTGTAATAGATGAAACAAATTTGTTTACCGGCATTGAAGCTTTGTTGACACCATATCCACATTGCGTATTTAACATGTCCTAGATAGATCAAGGGTAATAAAATTAAGTTGATACGACTTCAATCAATTTCTGCTCTAGATCCAAGAAAATAAAATGTAAGGTTTTGAACGAAAGAAAGAGCCTTTCATCATAAAATCTGCTAGGTCAAACAACTACGATTTTAATTTTTAAAACTTTATTAAACTTTGATTTTGTATATACCAAGGGAGAGACATACTTAGAGGGCACTAGAAAATCCATTAAGACTTTTAATGACCTTAAGAGTTGATGTTGTATCAGACTGTATCTCTCACGTTTATCGTTTCGTAGTACACTCTGTGAGCATTGTCTGTTTGATATAAAAATTCCCGTAAGGAATTCTCTGCTATTAAGTATGATTTAAAAATAGCAAAACTTCTCTCGTCGTCTCCCCTCTCTCACCCACACTCCATCACAGGGTTCAGTTTGATGAATTTCAAACCAGAAAAGACAATGAAAACAGTAGCTGGGAGTACCCATCTACTCTGTTCGTGTGATTTCGAAGTATAGCATTTAATTAAAACGAATAATCGTCAGCCGTGCAAAATTACTCGAATCTGATTGGTTTAGAGGAGTGCAATTAATCGTTAATTGCACTATTACCACTTTTTGCACTCTTCGGCGGGGGGACACTTTTGTCCCCTTATTCTTTTCTCTCCAGAGACTTTTTTTTACTATATAATAAAAACAAAGACATTTTTTTTCTTCAATATAAAAAAGAACAAAGAAATTTTACGTTACAATAGCTTCTTTTAATTGAAAAGAAAGAAAAAACAAAAGAAAAAAAGGAGGTTTTCGAATGTTAACAAAAATACCGGGTGCACCAAAAAAAAGTATACAGGTTTATCGAGATATTGTGAGCTTCAGGATTAAAATTTTTTGTTCATTCTTTTTTTATCGTATAGAGGATGTTCTAACTTGAATTTTGAGCTATCATACATTAAATTTGAACAAGTAGTTCGAAAGTTATTTTTAAAAAACTGACTTTTTTTCCAAGCCGAAATTTCAAAAAATCATTAAAAACAGCAATCAAGCTATCAATAAGACAAGATGACAAAAACATAATTTTATTGTTTTTTTGGTGGTTTTTTTCTTATTTAAATTTTACCAACAGTTTCTCCATCTTATTTGCAAGTCATGAAACATTTCCAACACGAGCAAACTCGATGCAGACCCAAATTCTTTGGGCAACTAGTCGAGGAATAGTGATCTATCTTTTCAAAAGTTTTCTCACATAGCACACACATAATATCGAAACCTCTCTTTGAGATTTTCAAAACTTTTTTTTAGCTTTTCCAAAAATATCATTCCACATGGGAATAGCTTTTTTTACCATATTTCTAAATTCCGTAACGAGTTTTGATGAAAACGGTTGCATTTTTTGGTATTTTTATGTGCAAAGAAGGTAAGTGTCAAGAGAAAAGTTTGCTTGCTGTTTTTGATGATTTTTTGAAATTTCGACATTAAAAAAAAGTCAGTTTTTTTTAAATAATTTTCGAACTAATTTTTCAAACTTTATGTATGATAGCTCAAGATTCAAGTTAGAGCGTCCTCTATACGATAAAAAAAGAATGAACAAAAAATTTAAATCCTGAAGCTCACAATATCTTGACAAACCTGTATACTTTTTTTTGGTGCACCCGGTATATGATTTACTAATGATTATTTACTGACGATTACCTCGGAATCGTATGTTTTGTCGTGCAATTAACGATTAATCACTCGTAACAAAGGAGAAAATACCGTAATTTGCACTCGTCCTTCGGACTCGTGCAAATTACTTTTTTCTCCTTTGTTACTCGTGATTAATCGTTAATTGCACTCCAAACCATACGATTACTAGTACTAATAATATAGAAATAACAGAGTAGCCGGGTATTTTTTAAGATGCCAAATCTGGTCGCAGAATTTTATTGGCTGTTAAACAATTGTTGAAATCACGTGATATTATTGTTGTTTTGATTGGAAGTGCGCGAGCCTGATTGGCTAACGTTATCAACGGCTTTTTTGGCACGAAATTCAAACCAAATGTAAACAAATTCAAACTGGGTCAAAAATACCATACTCTCAATGAGTAGCTTTTGATGGGATTTACTTAAGTAGTGTGAGTTTGAATAGAGTATGGATCTCCAGACTATGACACATGGTTTCATCCATGATTTTGAGTCCCCCCTTAAAACACAAATCACCCCTTATCAATTTATCCCCCCTTAAAGCTTAAAGATGGTTTTGAGGTGCCCTTTAAGTTATAGCTGTTACATCAGGTTAATAAAACATTTCTGAAAATTTTTATTATAATTTTAATATAGGGAAATTTTAATTTTTAGCTGCTTAAAGAACAAAAATACAAAGAAAATTATGTATTCGGACGATTCAGACACTAAATTTTCAGCAAAAAACTCCGGAAAAAACTTTAAAAACTCGAATTTTTGACAAAAATTTCAGACAAAGTTTTCAGGCTCAGGTTTTTTGGCTCAAAGTCAAAAGTGACAAATTTCTGTCAAATTTGATAAACATTTTTTTCAATTTCAATTTCAATTTTCAATTTAATTAATTGTTCTATGGGCAAATTTTTTCAAGAATATGGGTCGGTTGGTCCGTCAAATAAAAATAAATTTTTCATAATTTAGGATCAGTAATGTATAGTCCAACGTGCGCAACGCACCGGGCTCAACTTCAGCATTTTTCAAACTTTTTGGAGGCCCAAATTGTAGCAGTTGTGAAAAACTTGTTCCAGGCCCCAAATATTGGAAGTCTTTTTCAAGTCTCCAGGCTACTCCAAAGTTTTAGCCTTGTCCCCAGGCACCAAAAATCAAAATTTTCAAAAAATGAAACCCCCAGATATTCACCCAAGGAACCGAAATAGAAAATTCCATAGCTGAAATGTGATTGGAGCCTTAGATGCTTTGCAAGATCGGGACACAGCAGGAACAAAATTATTTTAGAATGAGGTAAAAATGAAAAAAGTGACGAAGAAATATCAGCTGTTGGAACAGAAAGGAACAAGATTACTCCCCCCTCAAGTAGCAAGGGCTTCCATTTGACCCTTGAGACCAAGTCCCCCCTTATTTCTCAGTTTTTAACATTTTTGCCCTTTGTGTTTTTCTCTAAATTTTAAATCACCCCTTATTTTAAGGGGGGGGCTGAAACCATGTGACAACAGATCCTCTACAGCAATGAATTTTGAAATTATCCGTAGACATCGGGTCTGTGTATCAACTTACAGTTTTGCAACAGGAGTAAGGTACAGAACAAGCTTCTGGTCCAATCTGCGTACAATTGAAGTAAGCATTTTGCTGCCAATCTTGGTAGCTATCCAAACCACAGCATTTGAACTAAAAAAAGACAGCGTGAAAAATTTATCAGATAATGAGTGAATTCTCGATGCTCTTATTGAAAAACACGAAACCGATTCATATAAAAAAGTCACGAAAAAACGTCGAGTAAAGCATTAATTGACTGAGACATGCAAAGATTACCTCATACTCTGGACATTTTGAAAAAGAATGATCAGCCAATCAGAGCTTTACTTTACGTCTTTTTGTGTAACTTTTTTACATGAATCTGCTATCTACCATAAGAAATACGTGTATTCGATTTGACGTTGAATTTCTGTCTCGCGATCTTCGAGCAACAAGCTCTTAATAAAGCGCATCATTTTATTTTGTGCTTTCGTTTGTTTTCTGAAACAAAAGATACCCTTTTGAACTTACAGTTTCTTGTGAAAAATCGATGAGATTTTGAAGGTTTGCATTGTCTCGATAGTGGACGATGGTGTCATGTAACTTCGTCTTGACCAGTTCTTTCACCTGCAATTATTCATCGAAAATCAATTTCGTAATAAATTTTCCCTGATGTTGAAAATGTTTCTGAATTACCGCGTACAATCTTAAAGAGTTTAAAAACGTCAATAGCTCATTGAAGTATGTAATTACCTAAGCAAAAATCAAATTAAAACTGTAACAGAATAACTAGCTGGACAGAAACTTTAGAACAGCATACTGTTGAATTTATTAGAGTTATTACAACCATAAAGAAATGCGGAAAACTTTACCTTAGCTCTGAAGACAAAACCAATGATTCCACCAGCAAGTTGAGTGAAGAAAATGATCGATAATGAAATCGTAAACTAAAAGTAAACAAGGAAAACATCACCTTTCAAATCTATTTCTACTGTCTTTAGCAAAGATCAGTCAAACCTTGGAGCTCAAAATATTGTATAGGATTGATTTCCACAGGAACTGACATTTTGTAAATTTTCTAAAGAGTCATTTATATATCATCATAATAAAAAAAAATTAAATATCATTTTTTCCCTTTGCACTTTCTCTGCATTAAGATTAAGAAGAATGACCATAAAAATTTGTCGAGTTTTATTGGAAGTGTCTAATCTTGTTAACGTATTTTTAAGGATACTATGATGGCAGATTTCAACACTTTTAAACTTGTAAATTAAATTCAATCCTCGTGATAGCGTAGAGAAATCACATTTGAAACAAATGAAAAACTTACGAATTTGAGCAAGCAGATATTCTCACGCAAAGCACCAATACATCCACAGAACCCCAATAAAAACATGATCACACCCACGATAATGAAAAGCACAGCTGGATCTAAATGCCAACCACCGAATAAGCCAAGAGATTCATTTTCTTGTGCGTATACAACGCGAGCCCATAGTCCAACTCCCAAAAGGAAACCACCAAGTAACTAAAACAAAATAATTCAGCATTCTATAGTGTATATTTTATAGTCTAGACTTGGAACTAATTACAATTTCACTGAAGATTGGCTCAGAGACGCCATGAAACTCTGAGTATGAAATACGAACTTAGTCAACTCTTGATACATTTTTAAGGTCTCGTAATAAGACAACAATCTTAAAATATATGAGTTTCGATATCATTAAATGGGCCTAAATGGTTACGCACTGTGCTACTTTTACTATCGGCGAGCTTTTACTATTGGTAAAAAAAACCATCAACAAAGATTGAGTAAAATGAAAATTCTTACCCAGAAGAAAACATTGAAGAAGAACAGAAGGTATTTGACGCAAATGCTGACTTCTGTGTCTCTTTCTAACATTTCTTTTGAATTATTTTGTTTTTGAACTGATAAAGAGAAACGGGTTAAATTATAAAAAATTTAGCAAAAACCCTTTAAAAATTCTAGACAATAAGTAAATCTTTCCGTTCAGGGTAAGTTTAAAAGTACCAACACCTGTATAGGTTACTCAAACCTTTCAATGAAAATTTATTATGGAGAATCTTAAGACTGAATGCTGGCCTCAAAAAGTATATTTGTTGAGAAGAAACATCAAGCAAACACGTTGATTTCATTTATTTACAAGCAGAAAATCTAAAAAATATTTGACAAAATATTTCAATAAAATATTCATTCTTCTTCTAATGGTAACTTGGATGTTTTCGGGGAGGGAATCTTCCATACATCTTCTTGATGAAAATGAGTCTGAAAACGAATTTATGTTTTAGTATTAGTAATTAGTTATGCAATATAGACCATTGCGTTCTCCTAAAAACGACTATAGAGTTGGTCAACATTGGATTTTATACAAAGATCTTGATTACACTGTGGCAATCTTCAGTCAAATTCATTTAATATAAAAATCTTTTTGCATATGATAAAAATTTGAAATATACATACAAAAAGAGAGTGCCAGTCATGTTTAGCACGCCATAACATCCAAAAGACCATGAACCCACCAGCTAATTTACTTGCAACAACATGTTTTCTCTCTGGAAAGGGGATTTTTACTCGATACATTGCTTCCATGTATTTTTTAGCATAGGAAGGCTCCATCTTAGAAACATCTCTTATTTCAGACATTTTATTATTTAGTCTAAAATGAAAATAATATTATAAAGGCAAGGGGGAAACAACTTGGGAATAGGTTGTGGGCGTTTATCCATGGCAAAGAAATTCTTACCAGAAATATCCATTTTAGAGAAGTTCATTCCATGTCAAATGTTACTTTTCCATGTTTGTTTCTTTTCATCACTTACTCTTCATCAGCGTAATCAATTCATAACTGAAAATTTGTTTTCCAAAAGAAAATACCGTATATCAATTTTTGGTAAATCAATACTTTTTTGGTCAATCGAAATTGTCGAACTGAGCTAATCGTACTCCAGCAGAAAACTATTTAAAGTTTGATTGAAAAAAATTATCGAACCTATTTCGAGCACTTACAATTTAGTCGCGCGGCTGAGGTCGAAAAAAGTGGCTAGAAAATGATTTTCGTGATACACCTCTTAGATTCCACTTTTTTCGATGGAGACTCTCGAATTAGTATATGTAGATTCCAAAATCAAAAAGTTTCCACGATAATATCGTGCAAGTAACGAGTAAACGGCGATTTTTTGCGTTTCCAGGCAAAATTGCAAGGCCTGGAAATTCATGATTTTTTGGGGGTCTTCAAATTAAAAAAAGACCTATATCACACGATAGAGCTCTTCAAACTGAGCAAAAAAGTGTATTACACCAAAGTCCCAACTTCTCTAGATCAAAAGTTATGGGCCTATTTGTGGTCAAAAAGGTGTTTAATTTTGCATAAATTAATGCAGATTGTGGGGAAATTCCCTGTTTTCCATCAGTTTTTACCACAAATAGGCCAATAAATTTTGATCTAGAGAAGTTGGGACTTTGGTGTAATACACTTTTTTGCTCAGTTTGAAGAGCTCTATCATGTGGTATAGGTCTTTTTTTAATTTGAAGACCCCCCAAAAATCATGAATTTCCAGGCCTTGCAATTTTGCCTGGAAACGCAAAAAATCGCCAATTACTCGTTACTTGCACGATAATATCGTGGAAACTTTTTGATTTTGTAATCTACACATACTAATTCGCGAGTTTCCGTTGTTTTTTTTGGAATCTAAAATATGTATCACGAAATGAAACGTTTTTCGACCTCAGCCGCGCGACTAAAAATAGTTTGCAACATCAAAAAATAGTATGTAACATCATAGAATTGTAACACCGTAATCCACGTAATTTAGTCATATTATCTTACAATATAACGCTATCAGGGTATCATACATCATATGATATAGTATGTTTTATGCACAGCGATTTCTATAATATCTTATACCGGATATTGCCATTTTGCATCAATTTCGTGAAAAAATAAAAGTACAGCTCGAGAAATTCAAGAAATACCGTTTTTCCGGCGAAAATCGGCTGTTCCGGCGATTTTTAGAAAGTTCCGGCTTCAAAAATCAGTTTAATTGACAATTGAACCATGCTTGATGGTAGGCATTGCCATTGATAATATTTTTCTATGAAAAAAAACAACGAAATATAACATAGCGAAAAAGTCTGATCAAAATCTGCAAAAATGGCGATTTCCGGCATATTTCCGGCATTTTCGACCGGAAAAGAATCAAAAATCGGACTCGGCCATGTTTTGGACTTTGCTAATACGCATCTTTGTGCATGAAAAAAATGATGAAATCTCGAGAAAATGCCAAAAAACGGTTTTATTTCCGGCAAAAATTTTTTTCCGAAAATTGGGCTCTGTTACATTTTGGGCATTGCCATTTTGCATATTTTTGCCAAAAATCAGAAAAAACTAATGAGCCAATCTCGAGAAAAGCTGGTAACAGCAGACGGACGAACGAACGGACGGACGGACAAAGGTTAATTTATAGGACCTCAGTGGGGAAATTTCTTAAAAGAAAACGTCATAAAACAAAAGATCTGACATTATTTGATTATTTTCAATGGGGACCGGGGTTAATTTCCCACCGGAGACGATATTTCGGACAATTTTTCCAGTGGGAGGGGTTCCCAGTGGGGCTGTGGCTGTGAGAAGGGGGTGTGCTATCTGTAAGCATATAAAAAGCTAATAATACGAAAACTTGTGCGCGAAAAATAAATTCCTAGTTAACTAACTCAAAAAAAAGGTTTTGTGAAAAAAAATCCGAGTTAGCCAACTCGGAAAATTGTTTTTGCGAAAAAAAAAGATTCCAGTTTAATTCTAACTCGAAAAATCTTTTTTGGAAAAGAAAAATCCAGTTAGAATTGACTTGAGTATACGTCATAATTTACATTTTTATGACGTCATAATTTAGCTAACTCGAAAATTGCTAACTCGAACTTTTCTAACTCGAATATACGGGCCTCCCTTCAGAGCTTTACCGTGTCGGAAGAAAATTTCTGCATCTGGGAGCCAGATAAGGGCAAACCATAGGCTACGATTTCATGTGAAATTACAATTTGGTACAGGGTAATATCGTAATATACAAACTGTCGACCATCTACACTGTCGAACAACTGGGCTGTCGATTATGTGAACGATCACTTGTTCGACGCCCACTTGTTCGACAATTAATGTCGAACAAATGGGCGTCGAACAAGTGGGTGTCGAACAACTATAGATTGTCGAACAAGTGGGTTGTCGATCAAGTGAGTTGTCGACCAAGTGAGCGCCCATTTGTTCGACAACCCACTTGTTCGACAATTTTACGAATTTGTCGAACAAGTGAGTTGTCGAACAAATGGGTTGTCGAACATGTGACATATCACCCTTTCTTCACCTTAAAAATTAATGATAAATAATGATGTCATAGAAATTCAGTAAGGTTTTGAAGCGTTGTCCATTGTCCATTGTATACATTTAATGTCTGAATTTCCCTGGGGAGGGGTACTGTCACTGGCGTGTCACTGGTGTTCAAAAATGGATCCTAGACAATTTTTAGCTGATTTAAAAAAGTTAGTGAATTTTAAAATATCCCAAGTATTGCTTTACTTATAAAAGGGACTCTGGTCAGCGACACATCCCCATCTTGCCTGAGTGCCCCAGGGAGTCCTTCAACAAAAATTTCAAACCCTCAGAACTTGAAATGGCTTCCCTAAAAAATAGTATACTGGAATATATCATGATATAGTTGACCTGTTCATCCGCCCAAATATCTTCGCATTGAAAAATAACACTTACTTGTTAAATGGGGAAGAATTTTCATCAGCTTTCGAATTTTGATTCAGTTGGTACTATGGTTGGAAGAGCCATGTCTAAAAAAAATATTAGAATTTCTCATTACTGAATTGTTACCACAAACTCCATTTAAATCTCAAGCAATGACTTTTTTAAGAATTTACGGAAGGCTACAAATTCTTGTTCACAGCCTTAAATGTACTGAGCTATACAGACCAAATATTGGTGATTTTTACAGTTCGGCCATCTGTTTAACAGGCATCTTTCAACATCTGAATAGTTAAACAGACATTCAGTACTTACTTGACTTGCGGTGTAATCTGAGTGAATTGTCAATTTTGAATTCTTTGTGCATTTCAGCTTTGTTGGGGTTGAACCTGTCAAAAAAGAATGAATATCAAAAAATATTTTTCATTTTATATTGTTCTTTCCTGAGTGAGGGAAGCAGGGTACGCATGTTTTATTGGATTCTCTTTCTTGAGCTACACCCATCCAAAAACTATCAGTTATTCCCTTATGAACCTATGAGTAAAAAAAATTATCTAACTATCTGAATAACACACCACAACCTAATTTCAGACGGATGTTTTTAAAGCATAGTAAGTAAGGAAAATCTAGTTATTTAGGCTGGCCCAAAAAAAAGTTATTTGAAAGACAAAATCGGTAGAATTGCAATTGAAGCATTGCATAGTGCACTTTACGAATCTCATGAAAGATTTTTTTATTGTGCCAGTGTAAAAAAATGGAAATGGAGAAGTTTCAAAGAATTTTGCTGTTACTCAGCTAAAATCGGACCATTTTTGAAGTCTTGAGCTTGCCTTAAAGTTTTCAGCCTTGTTTTGAGGGTAAAACTCATGACCATGCCTCTATTGAATCAAAATTTTAAAAAATGAAAAATATCCCAGATATTCACCCAAGGAACAAGTGTGCAAAATTTCATCTGAATTGGAATATTTTTGAAGTCTCAAGCCTGCCCCAAAGTTTTTAGCCTCGTTTTGAGACTAAAACTTGTTACCACACCCCTTAGAGTCAACATTTTGAAAATATGAAAAAAAAGCTCCCAGAAATTCACCCAAGGAACAAGTGTGCAAAATTTCAGCTAAATCGGACCATTTTTGAAGTCTCCAACCTGTCCCATAGTTTTTAGCCTCGTTTTGAGGCCAAAACTCATGACCACACCCCTAAGAATTGAAATTTTGAAAAAATGAAAAAAACATTCCCAGATATTCACCTAAGGAACAAGTGTGCAAAATTTCATCTGAATCGGAATATTTTTGAAGTCTCAAGCCTGCCCCAAAGTTTTTAGCCTCGTTTTGAGGCTAAAACTCATTACCACACCCCAAGAGTCAACAATTCGAAAAAAAAGCAACAAAATTCCCCCAGATATTCACCCAAGGAACAAGTGTGCAAAATTTCAGCTGAATCGGAATATTTTTGAAGTCTCAAGCCTGCCCCAAAGTTTTTAGCCTCGTTTTGAGACTAAAACATGTGACCACACCCCTAAGACTCAATATTTTGAAAAAATGAAAAAAATGCTCCCAGATATTCACCCAAGGAACAAGTGTGCAAAATTTCAGCCAAATCCGACCATTTTTGAAGACTCCAGCCTGCCCGCTGCCCCAAATAAAGTTTAGCGGTGACAGACAGACAGACTGCACGGACAAACTGACATTCTCAGATTCTAGCTCAACTGAAGTTGAGAATATTATTTGTTGCCGGTTGGTAAAATTGGTTTAAATTAAACCAATTGGTAAAAGTTTAGGTGATTGTAAAAAAAAATTCAAAGGGACTCCTCAGTGAAGAATTGTTGATTTCTGAGATGCACTATTTTGGTTGTCTATTATCTAGCGCTATCAGTAAGCATCAAAAGCTGATAATACGCAGGGAACGAGGTTGGCAGTGGGGCTGGAAAAAATCTCAAAATTTGGCTGAGAAAAGAGATTGATCAGAAGAAGAACCATGAATCAAACCAACTTCCCCTGCCCTGTCAAATTTATTAAGAAAATAAAGAATGATAAAAGCATACCTTTTTTTCTTCATCCAGTCATAGTCATTGCCTTTGGAAAATTGAAGGCGATTTTCTTCATCCAGTTGTCAAAGTAAATTGTAAATGGGAAGTACGAAGTGACGTGACCTTCCATCTTGAACTCTCTCGCAGAAAGAAAAAAAGCGCGCTCTAAATTCTCGACCGTGAAAAAAATATTTTTGCGGACGCGAAGGACCACTCAAATTCGTCCAATAACCCGAGTTCTTCAGGTAAGTGCTCGGTGCGCAGGCGCGCGCTAACCTGGGTTTCCCGACTTTTAAGGTAAACCCGAAATACTCGAAAAAACAACAACCTGAACAACCCGTGAATTCGGGTTAACCCGATTTACTGGAAACGAACCGGACTTCCAAAAATAGCAATTTCAGGTAAGGTCGGGTGAACCTGATACACCCGAAATTGAACCCGAGTTGATTTACCAGGGTGACACCGCCATACATTACGCGGTGGAGTCCGGTGGGTGTACGGTTGTATTGGTTAGATCGAAAACACCATACAAAATCCCACCGTCAGTATAGACCTCACTCTTCACACAAAAATTACGGGAAACGCATGTTTGGACTTTGTACCCTATGCTGGCACTCAAGCACTTAAGCCAAAGTCCCACAAAGGTGGGACAAAAATCATTTTTTGAAGTTTCCAAAAAAACACCACATAGAAGATCTTTCAAATAGACCTTTTCGCCTTTCCATCCGCCATATTGAATTGTATGCAAAAAATATGGTGGTCGAATTGTATTGCCGTGGTGAAATTCTGTCAGAAAGTATGCAAAATATATGCAAAAATATTAAATATAAAACTTACATGCATAATTGGCATTATATTACGTAAAGTGTAATCTTGTAGAAGAAAGATTAAAATTTGCTTCTCTTGAAAACTAAAAATAATTATATTCACTCATCTCTTATAACAAGCACTTCAAAAATCCATAACATTAGACATAAATTCAAACTGAAAAATCACCAACAAAGGTAAAAAATGATCCTTATTCGGCTGACGGTAAATTATTCTTCTGGGAATAGAGCCGCCAAACGATCAAATCAAAACATTGGATAATGTGTGACATCATAATTACTGCTTTCAGTTTGCGTGTTTTGAAAGTTTGATGTGTGTACTCCGTCTTCGTGAAATTTCTCAATGGCATGAAAACAGAATATGCTATGTCTTTAAGAACAAATTTCTAAAAGGCTTTTGTTGTTGCGTAAATATTTCATTTTGGATTAAGATATTCCATCTTTTATTGTTCTAATGATTATAATATTTATTTAGAAGATTATTTGTTGTCTTTTTAATCTTTGTGTAAACTTGCATATGTTTTGCATACTTTCCAACTAAATCCAACCACGGCTTTTTCGTTCCTATATTTTTGCATACAATTCAAGATGGTGGATGGAAAGGCGAAAAGGTCTATTCAGTATGTGAATAGAGCAGTATAAAAAATACAACTTTTCTATTTTTCCTTTTTTTGCAAAAGTTCTAGGAATGAAAATAAAGGGATAATGATAATACACCGTTTAACAGTGTCAACTGCGCACGCGTATGAACAATTTTCAATTGTTTTGATTTTGGCGGGAAACTTCACTCTCCCCCGTAAAAAATGGTTGGTAAACATCCAGTTCTCATAAGAAAACCCAGCAGAGAAATGGTAGGTAAAGAACTCCTTTTAATCATAACTTCTTTTCCTCTAGATGAATTTTTGTGAAATTTTCAGGAGAGATACATAAAATTGTCAAAGAAAATTGTTTGTTTTATTGTCAATGATCAGTGCGTCACAAACAGCCATATAAACAAAACTCAACATTCTCACAAAAGTTGTCCCAAACATTTGTCTAAAGCGTTCACTTCAACAATAATTTATGTAATTGCAAATTTTTTCAGTCCACAGTTGGCTTCAACATATACACTCGTTTTTATTTACGTGACCGAAGTGCCTACTAAAACAATCCGGGGATAAGTGGCGAAGCAACACAGCAGATTATTCGTAAAGTAAAGAAATATCTTTTGGCATTGACAATCAAATATAATATATTTTATTATATTTCCTTAATTCAAAAATCAAAAATTCATTTTTCATTCGCGAAATAAAAAAAATAATGAATTATATTACATACTAAAATGCCCCCGTCTTTCAGTGTAGCTGGAACCTCGATATTCCAGGATTAGAAAAAGCTATACCTGTTTTTTTTCCTTTAAAGAATCAACAAGCCATCAACATCGATAAATTACACACATTCCCTCAGAAACATTTAAAATTATCTGCCATTATGACTTTCTTGAAGCCGTTCCGAAATTAACCAATCGGACTACGTATCGGAATTCCTATGGGAGTTCTTTTCGGAGTTTTGTAAAATAGCTAAGTCAGCAAAAAAACTTTTCCCGGGGGTTTGAAGAATAAACAGAACTGTTATCATTCGTTTTTTATCTAACCATATATTTAAATTTGCGCTCAAAAATACTTTAATAAATAAGTTAATAATATTCAAATATACTTTTTGTATCTCTCAGAAAATAAACACTTACAGAACGACATAGTTTATCATTTAGACTACTCCCGTGTTTGAACCATTCTATCGTGGGCGCAAAATAGGGCGGAAACTAAGTAGCACCCTCAGTGCAAGATTGCCGCCTCATCTTTATTCGCCCGCACGAAAAGGAGCTAGTCATTTTTTTCTCGCGCGCTCAAGCGGAAAAGGAAAGTGATCAATATTCTTTGAAGAAAAAACATCAGAAACAAACCCAAAGACCAAAAGATGTATTTTGTTGTTGAGAATCAATCCTGTGAAGATGAAAAAATTTCTGCTATGCGTTTTTTTCGGAACGCTGAAAAACTCTAATTTCAATCTTCCTTAAGGTAAAGAGGTTGCGAGATTTGGGCTAGCGAGGCAAAAATCGCTAAAAAACTGGTAAAATCGTAATCCTCATAAATCGAAATTCCAGCCTCACTGTCTTTTACTCTCGTTGAATTTCCGATCTCGAAACGTGCAAAACTCCCGTCCGCCCAATATCCACCCAATCAGCTTAAATTTCCTTTCATTGTCCTTTGACTTTCAAAAAATAGTATTTAAAAATTATGAATTTATAATAATTACAAAAAACAAAAAGTTTGATACTTCATAAGGGAAATATTCAATAAATTCCTAGTTTCAATTTTCAGTGGGCGTTTTTCTAGGGCTTCGTTTATCGCGCAATTTTTGCGTCACACAAACTTTAGCGGCCGCTCATAATAATTATGCATTGCCAAATTTGGTTCTCCATTGTCAAGTTAGGATCGATGGTGACGTCACCTAATCATAAAAATAAAAGTATTTCGTCAGTTTTATGCATATATTAATTTGCGAGATTCTATTCGCCGCGCGAGCGCACTTTTCGTAGACTAGTCGGAATACTTTATTTTACTTGCGGAATTGATGGTAACTTTTCATCTTCGCTATTTTTAAAATGAAGCACAACCGAAAAAAAACGAAACTTCAGAAAGTTGCATATTTCCAGTGAGTAAACGATTCTGACAATTAACAAAATTGATGATAATGATTTTTTTTCGGTCAGGCAAATGTCTCGTATTGGGGGTTCTAGTCTTGACCCCTAAGCCTACACGAGATTGAAGCGTTTGGGTAAACAAGACAAAACTCCAAAAAAGCTGGTGTTTTGAAGCGCTTCCGTGCAATCGAAATATCGCTGTTTGTGACGCACTGATGATGACAGTGCGGCTATTAATTTTGTTAGATCTGACAAATTGATGTTTGTAAGTGCACTTTATAGTTTTGATTCCCATTGAAGAATCATATTCTGGTTTTCATGTTATTAGATGCTGTTTTAGAGCTTTAGGTCTTACACTGACCATACACGGAATTAGGCCGAAAAAAGAAGTTTTGTTTAACCGGAAATTGACCGGGTGAACTATTTCTTGAGAGTCACCCGGCCGCTAAAAAAAACAATTTTTTTTTGGGTTGGAGTTGAGGAATTAACTAAAGATTTCAAACAACTAAACGAAAACGGAAGTTCCTGTTCATCAATTAAAGACCTCTTTTGTGTAAAAGAGTAAAATAACATGTATATAAAGAAAAGACGAAAGTAGATTTTTTTAATTTTTGTGACGTCAATAGATTTTTCCTTTCTTTTTTATTATCTTTTCTTTGTGTTTTAAAAAATACTTTTTGTTTATATTTCACAAAGACGTTTGATCCCAGATATTTTGATAAAAGAGGAAGAGAGTGAAAGCATGAAGGAGTGAAAGTTTAAAACTCCTCGCATTTGTATTTGGAAAAAGAGTTGAAAACTTTAGCAAAGTACTCTTGTTGGGGGTACTGTCTCTTTGATTGATGTTCTTATTATACGTGTTATGTCTGTTCGCAAAATTTTTGTCTTTTGAAACGCATAAAAATTTTTTTTTTCTGCAAAGGAAATAAAACAAATCACACATTCTTCTTCTTTTTTAAATTTCTCTCCCCCCTCTAAAATCCAAAAAATGTAAAAAAAAAAAATTTTGCGGGCAACCGGGTGAGTTTTTTTTTCATCATCCGCGTTTCCGGAAACAAGACTTTTTTTTTTGGCCTTACCACCGATCGACTACCCACCATACATACAATGTACGGCGGTATTTTTTCGTGTACCGGTGGGACATGTACGGTGGTAAAAATGGGTTAGACGCCTCCCACCGTACACCCATGTTTTGTATTATAAGATTAATAAGCAATTATTGTTATTTGGCTCAATTGGTTCAGTGTATAAAATTCTCCCAGTTTAGTTGACACTCTTCGTTGGTGTCACAGCGAAAAGTTTTTTTTATTTTAGTTTGTATCTTTGAAAGACCCCATCAGATTTAAGCAGGGCTGTCGGAAAAAGGACCACTCACGGTAGCCCTCAAATGGCTGACCAACAAAAGCAGCAAAATGTCAAAACAAATAAACTACGCAGCTGCGTGATTTTACTTTGTATTTTAAGGACCAGCCAGGTCATTCATTTGAAAAGAAGAAGCTTTTGGCTTTTGTAAACATCCACACACGTGTTTAGTTATAACCTTTAAAGTTTCAATGTCAATGTCTTTTTTGACCCGAATCCAGAGGAAAACCCAAGCAAAGTGTTGATTGGTGAAAAGCAGGAATCATGTGGCGAAAGCATGATGAAAAAAACGAAGAAAGATATGAGCATGTAGATTTTTTTAGAAGAAAGCTGAGTAAATTCTCTTTAGTTTTAATAAACAAGAAGCTGTAGCGGCAAGAAGGCCTAGCTGACATGGTAATAACTTAATGTTCATTTGTACCGAGTAGTACTGGTAATGTTGGTGGGAAAAGCTAAAAAGTTCGAAAATTCGCCGAAACAAAATATCAAAAAAAAAAAAGCAGGTGCACTAAAAGGTCAGCAATGCATGAATGGAAGTTAAATGTGAGGCTTAGTTTATATGGCCGGTTTTTTGCCTTGTCTAATTCAAATATATAAAATCGGCAAAAACGAGGCAAAAGTTTGATATTAATTGAGATCGACAGTATAAACTGAAAATTTATTTGAAGTCGACTTTAAATAAGCTTTTATTTTGAGCTCGACTTTAAATGAATTGAGGAAACCCCTATTTTAAACAAAAGAAACAAAGAAGTTTGGTGTCTTTTCACATGAAAACATTATTGTTTGAATTAAGATCGACAAAAAAGTCTTTTGCCGCTCTTTTTAATTAAGTTCAGCAAAATTTGCCGTCTTCAATTGTTAAGGTCGACCTGAAAATTCTGTGTCAAGTTTGAAATATAAATTACAATCCATCTATTCACTTCATCTCAACTCGGAATCCCCCAATTCAATCTCATATGAGAGTCCCTCAGTACCACGCAGGTAGACGAGGCAAAAAATGGGTGTCCGGGCGGTTGGGCGTTGTTTAGACTGGATTCTTTAATTCATCGCATGCACAGCCCCTGACAAAGCCTTTTTTTTTAAAGGCCATCATCAGCTAGGCCAAAAAGATTTGATGATCTTAGCTACTTTCTATAGTAAGATATTTCACCAAAACTTTATTTTACTAAAATTGCGAATTTGTTACCGAGTGAGGCGCGACCCTTTGGCCGACCTACTGAAAGTATTAAAATCCTAGAGATCCGATCTTTTGATATTTATCAAAGTATATCCTTTACACATCAGATCAAGTTTTCAAGTTGGTAGTTATTTTATAAGAAATAAACACTTCAAACTCAAACTTTAGTGTCCCATGATTACCCCAAGATTAAGATTTGACTACGGGGTAAATATGGGACACACTTTTTAGAGATAAAGTGCCTTGTTTGGCAATAATAACTTGAGTAGTTATATATAAGTGTAATAAGGTATGTAATAAATAGGATAAATTAAAATCTGTGTCAAAAAGGTGTGTAATACCTTTTTATTGTAAGACAACAGGTCGGAAAGTTATGGTAAAAATTTGGCACAGACTTTATTTCCTGCTACACTTAATGTCTTGATTCCAGGTTGTCAAAATGTGACCATACATTGGCTATTTATTTTTGTTGCCCGCAAATTACCAGTTATTTTCTTTGTTACCGCCAGATTTGTGGCAAAAATTTCCCCTTAGTTCAAATCATTTTCTAAAAATAGAATTCAAGAAAATAATGCTGGCAAACTGTCATCCTGGTTATTACCGGCTGTAATTGATAGATTGCCAGACACAACAGAGTGTGTTGCTGGCTATAATGCCAATAGCTTTGCCGGTACCAAGCCAGAAGAATTCTTATGTACTTAGAATTTGCTTGGATATTCACACATGTCTCCATCCAAAAAATCAGAACTGCTGATTTTCTATATTCTGCATCAATTCAACCCAAAGTTTCAGTTTGAGCCAAAAGAAATAGCTATGGACTAGCCGTTAGCTACATCCATACATACATCTAGCTGTTGAGTTTGAGAAGGAGTTAAGCAATGGTTGACCCCTCATTAGATCAGCAATCATCTAAAATCTCCTGGATCAATGATAAGTTGATTTAAGCAAAACAAAAAGTTTATTATCCGTTTGATGACGTCACATGGCTTAATTGATGTCACTTAGGGTTTATAAATGACTTCACAAAACACTAAATTTGCACTATTTTGCTTTAATATCACGTTAAAAGAGGTCATATTTTTGTTTTATGACCTCAAAATCAAATCTTATTAGGTCGACCATAAAAGAAAAAAAGCTTCCGGTCCACCGGCCGGGTGAAATTTTTTTTCGTCGTCACCCGGCCACATTTTTTTTTCATAAGAACCAAATAGATAACAGATGAAACTTTCTTTTTAAAAACCTTTACTCATGACTCATTCATACTGTTACATCGTTCCTATGTAACACTCTTCAAAAAGTTTGTTTATTTAGCATGCTTTCTGGACGTTAAAGATCAAATAAATAATTTTATGCATATCAAATCAATTTATTAGAATGAAAAGTTAGTTGATTCTTAGAAAAAAAAATCACAAATTACAGCTTTTCGTAATTAATAGCAACACATTTTTTTCAGTGAAAGAGAGAAAAAATATAAAGACAGAATGTGGGGCAACACTAACAGCCAGAGAGATGATTTTTTTCTTCCTAATCTTTTTATTAGAAATCATGAAAAGGACCAAAAAAAATTTTTCCCTGCCGCCCGCATGACTTTTTTTTTCGTCACCCAGTGGACTGGAAACAAAAAAATTTTTAGGGTCGGCCTAATACCCTCCCCATCATTCAGAGGGCTTTGTTGTGGGTATGCGACATTCTACTTGTTGGCAGGTACAATGCCAGGTGATGGGTAGTCTGTATACTAAAAGGTTTTTTTTCTATGAGCTGAGACCATTATTGATTTTTTAAGATGTGGGATTTGAGAGTTCAGTGACAGGATATAGTGTAGACGGGTTGAAGCAAAAGTAGTCAAGGAAAAGTATAGAAAAGGGTTTTTTTGAGATGTGGTTGCATCGTTTTTGGGGCCCTTGGGACATTAATAGGTAACTGTTAACTTGAATGCAAAAAAAAATAATTCTTGAATGAACCGCTGACAAAATTAGGGGTAAAAATAGAGCCAATAACATCATGGATATGGTTAGATTTTTAAAATGTGATTTTTCAAGTTTAAGAAGGAGTTGAGAGGTTGTTGAGGCCTCATTGCATTGCAAAATTAGGTTAATTTTTAATTTTTATATTAAGGTTAATCAGGTTTGAAATTCAACTTTATATTCGGCTGAAATTTTGGGCTTTTGGGAAGGGGGCGTACGGGGGTCACAGACACCGAAATACCGACGCATATTTCTTGGATTACCGTCAACACCGACAGCAAAATTTGGTAAAATCCTTATTTTGTCACCGCATGGCATGTTTGACACCGAAATACCGTCACTTTTTTCTTCAAACACCGAAACACCGACAGAAAAAAGGGTTAATACCGTCATACCGTCAAACCCGTACGCCCCCCCCCTTTTGGGTCCAACGATGACATCATATCAGAAAAATTAGATTGAAAGGAGCTTGGAGATGGCTGACCATTATTTCTAAGTACAACCTTTTCTATTTTAAGCTGGCCAGTTATTTTTTATGAAAGTGCAGTCCAAGGTTTAGGTGTTTATAACTTTGAGATTTCTAGAGATTACAGTGTCACTCAAAAAGGTTTTGGACATTTGCAGGCTAACCTGTGCAAGCTGATACCAAAGAAAGTCTCTGAAAAAGTAGCTAGTTTTTCAATATTATATTGAATTGGACCTCATGAGGTGTATTAGTTACCTGAGAAAACCCCCTTTCATTTCTCACAGACCGGGCAGAATTTTTTCAGCGAGTTGGGGTAAAATTAACCAACTGGAACTTGATAGGATTGATGCTAGGATATTTTTTATCACTGAGTTAAATTCCATTGTTTTCAAATAAACAAATTCAGCGTGGATGGAAAAATAGCACAATATTTTTCAGTGAGGGTTTACTTATTTGATTATTTTCAATGGGGAGAAAAATCGGATTATATTTCTCCACTGGAGAAGATGTTTTGAGCAATTTTTTCAGTGGGGAGGCTCTTACCAGGTCTGTGAGAAGGGCCTCTCTGAGAATAATTAATACTTTTTCGTTGCTAACAAACATCTTTCAATTTATCAAAGTAAATGTTTCTATTTGTTACAGCAAAGGAAATGCAATACAAAACAAGCTCTTGGATGCTTATTCTTTTATGTTGAACAGGAAACTGTTGTTACAAAACAGGCATCATTATTTATTGTAATGCTTTTAATTAGGGTATAATTTGCGAATTTCTTCCTATTGACATAAATACACGTTTTCGTGGCAAGTTTTTTTGTGTCTTGTATCAGGAAAGTAGTTGACCATAAAGGTTGTTTTCCTTTTTCTTATAGATAGGAGTTGAAATCGATTGGCTCAGAAAAGTTTTAGTGTTGTGTTTTCAAAGATAATTGGAGTTGAGAGCATTTTATTCAATAGATTGAAATTTTATAAGGTGGTTCTGGTTTTAATTGTTCGTACTATATCTTTTCCTTGAAGTGCCTTCCATCTAAAAAATGTTCATCCTTGGTACTTTGGTATTAATAGTTTTTCTAATAGGAAATTCAATGTTATATTCATAATACAGTATTCGATTCTGTTATATGTATAATATTCATTCTTGAATTATTGAATAAATTGATATTTCTAACTATGCATTTTCTTATTATAGTAAAAAAAGATAAACTGAGATAGATGACGATGAAATAACGAAGAAAAATAATTTTTAGCAATATTTTGAGAAATGTTGGATAGGGAAATGATATAATATGTTGATAAAATGGTGAAAAAATAGAATAAGATTAGTGTATCCACAAAAGTGAAAGGGAAAACATTCATAAATTTTATTAAAAAGGAGGAATCGATACAAACTCAAAATGAAGGCTGGTTATTCGAAAATGTTTTATTTCATGGTGGGCTTGATATTGGCTGTGGTTGCATTCACATATCTCCCTGTCATTTTTGGTATAAGCTCTACTGTAAAAGTTGTCAACTTGAATGTTTATTCTGAGAAATTACGTGAAATGTTGAAACAATATCCAAAGAAAACCATTGAAATTGACAAGGAATCAGACAAAGGAATCACCTTTCGTATACATAATAACAATTCTCATGTACAGACTGTCAATGTAGAAAAGAACCCTACAAAAGGAGGTTCTTCAGATAATACTAAAAACACTAGATCGAAGACACCTAAACCTACTGTTAAAAAAGAAAAAGACTTTGATGAGGAGAAGAAAGTGTTACCGACAGATAAGCCAGTCACGCCAGCACCAACTCCAAAGAAGAATAATGTATTACCTGACTGTTCAGATAAAGGTTCGAAATTAGGTGAGTTCTTTTGGTTATGATAATATTTTCTTCTAGATCTTCTGATTTGAGAGGTAGATATGCATATGACGTGTTTTTGTATACACTATTAACTCTCGTGTACAGAGCGTCAATATTGAAAAAACCCTACGAAAGGTGGGGTCTATTTACTTATCTGATTATTTTCAGTAGGGACAAAATTATTTAGAGTACAATTTTCCACTGGGGACGACATTTCTGAACATTTGGCTAAATTTTCCAGTGGAAAGGGGTGCCAATGGGTCTGTGATAGGGGCTGTGGTACGACCCTTGTTCTTCTGTATTCTGTTTTTTATGAAGCAAATTTTTCAATTTTCAACATTTCAATAATCACACTAGTGTTGCTTGATAAATGATCGTTGGTTCGTAAATGATTTTACAATTAGCTTGATTAGTGTCATTTGCTTTTTTAATGTTTCCTTGTTCAACCTACTCTATGAAAAAATCAATTAAACCATACTCATACACGTTTATTTTATAAGAACATACAAAATTTTTGAAGCCTTTATAGTTCTCAACTTTTTGAGTTTTTAAGCCTAAAAATGTTCTTAACATGTTCTTATTTTCACAATTTTTGGCGTATTTATGTCCATTTTGCTTAAAAATCGGGTTTTTTAGAGTCGACAAAGCCTTAAAATGTTTTCAACTTGTTCTTAACATTTTTGCATTTTTGCCATTGAAGCCTTGTGCTCTTGTATAGTTTGTTCTTACAAAAAAAAAAGTGTATTCTCTTTTATTCACCTGCCCTTACAAAAAACTGATACAAAAAAAATAACAGGTATGAAGATATCCAGACTAAATTTTCATCTGAGAATTTAAACCCTTTGATATCAAGTGTTTGTTGAGGAAATCATTATTCTGTAGGATTCTGGGACATTTTAGAGAAAGCTGTTTCTGAAATCTACTATTTAGCTTCATTATTCTCCACAGCTTATACTATCGTAAGCTGTACTTACCTCAAGCTTTTAAAAATGTTTTCTTTGTTCAGGTAGTTTTGATTTATGAATTCTGTTTTGATGATTTCGTGATACAGTCAACTCCCTATAGATCGAATCTCGATTATTCGGATCGAACTGTAATTCGAACTAAAATATTAATCCCCTCAGCTTGGAAGTGGTGTAAATTACTCTCTGTAATCCGAATCTTTCTCTAAGTCGAAGACAATTTTTGGTCCCTCGAAGATCAAGTAAGAGAGAGAGGGTAAACTGTATATTTCTTTCGTTTACTTTTCAGTTGGACCACTTTTCATCGATCAATCAATTCCCAAAGACATGGAAGCTGTTGAAAAAGACCTAAGTGTTGATTTCGGCGGAACTGTCGAGAAAGGTGGTAAATGGGCACCTACAACATGTAAACCCAAGCATAAGGTATAAATATTACGTAGTCTGCTATGTTTCTTTGATCTTGTCTTACTTTTATTGTTGATCATAAACGAACGACTAACAACAAAGGAAATTCTTTTGCTAAAAATATAATAGGTTATATCCGTCACACATTACTGATCGGAGTTTTTCTGAAGTGGTACCAACAAAGAAGCTATTGCAGTGTTAAAGCCCAAGAAAAGTTGGCCTAGCGCTTCCAATGCATTTAAATTCAATATTTTACTTTGTTTTTTTTTTTCGCTAGATTTCTCATATCAATAGTAAGGCGAGACCAATTTAATTTGTTGTTCTACGGGCAGATCGTTAGCAAAATATGGGTCGGTCGCTAAAATAAGAATAAATTTTTCATTTATCAGGGTTGGTATAAAAGTACCGAAATGTTTTCCAAAAAATATATGGATCATAAATTCACTTTTTTTTTGTCTCCGATGAAGATCATAATTAAATCTTAGTGTATGGAATTGAATTAAATTGGTCTCGCCTTATGAATTTTTCATATCTTGCTCTGTTTAATTATAAAACTATTTTACTTCTTGACTTTGGGCAGGGGGTGTCCTCCAATAACAGAAAGGAAATAAAAGACTAAATATTTTGCTTGCAACTTGCGAATCGAGTGACTTGCCTGGATCGCTTCGCAACTCTTATATATATACACTAGAAAAATACCGCACTCTCATTTGTCGAGGAGATATATTTCTTTGAAATCTTAAGCATTTTAAGGGGAAATTTCTACTTTTACCGACTTTCTTCTTATAATTCCCTTCAAGTGGCGGAATGAGTTTGCTGTGAACTATTGTTAGATTCTACTTCAAACTTTTAACTACCGACAATCGAAAGAGATTCCCTTGACATTTAGATAAACGCTTTTTTTCTTTATGTTTCCATTAATATGATTTTTCGCCATTCATAAAATTATTCGTTGTTGAAATGGTAATCGTCTTTTGCTGTTATGAACGATTAATAGCTTCACATAACCAGGCGTTACGATTTCCATGGCTAGTGATTTCCTTCGGGATGATCAACCAGATAAGCTGATATAAAAACGTGGATATCAGTTTTAATGCTTTTAATTTCCTGATTGCCATATCAAATGCAAATTTCATTTTTCTTCCCCGTTGCTAACTGATGCTAATTCTTCAATTACAATTTTCAATTACACCTATCCGCCGACCTTTAGTTTATCGACTACCTACCAAAACAAGCTAGAAAAAATTTATATTAAAATTTCATCTTTTAGTATTAAATTGTTGAAAATTCCATCGAAAATCATTGATTTTCGTGAAGTTTTGGATATAAAATAAAAAAATGGATAGTTTTTATCTTTTAATTATGCCTAAAATCCTTTAAATTGAGAAAAAATAGGCAAAAATTAACGCCGCTTTTAGGAAAAAATTGCAAAAATTTTGGCCCTTTTTACGCTGGCCCTTTTAACACCGGCCCTTATTACGCCATGAGCCCAAAAATAACGCCAATAAGGGCGGGCGTAAAAACGGCCGATAAGGTATTTGCGAACTTCAATTCCTCATTCACTGTTGTCTTTACTACACTCGATATCTATGAAGATTTCATTGCCTTAAAATATCTCTTAAAAACGCCAATGAGTCATTTTTCTTGCCAAGAAAGAAAATTGGGCGCACTTCGAAAGGTTTCACTGAATGAAAGCATCGCCATTTTTATCAATGCCTCCTACAACATCAAGTGAAAAGATGAGACAACTTGTTGGATTTTTTAATTTAGAGATTTTTTTGTCTCTCCCAAGCAAATGAAATGAAATGAAATAAATTGGTGTTGCACGCGTCGGAATAGTGGTAAGTTGTTCTTCCTTTTTCGCCTTCTCCCTGTTGTTCCCACCATCTATAGGACACCCCCTCCCATTGACCACATACTCTACCCTCTTATTTCTACTAGCCCAAAATTAGAGCTATACAGTTAAATGCCTAGTTATGATTTTGGTTAGTAAAGAAATGCTTTTGTCTATGTTATGATTAAAATTATAATTGACGTCAGAATGATAGCTTCCAAAATAGGAATAAAATATACAGCCACGATCACGATCACGATCAAAGGAGATTTCTCAGCCTTCTCTGAACCCTATGAACTCGAAAATAAAGACTAGAATGAACATTCATTGCAAAAGGCCTTTTCATAAATTACTTCACCAGCAACGCTTACCTCGTTTTCAAAATACTGCTATGGCATGCTATGGTAATTGATACCCAGAGGAATTCATAAGAATTTTACTCAAGTTATAAAAAAAACACTTGAAAACTCGATGGATTTGATTCCCTTGGTAACGACTCAAAAACGAGGCAGTCTATGCACTCAAAATAATAAATAGTAATGAAAATGCTTTTTTCCATTAAAAAAATCTTTGCTGAAGAAATTCGATGTGATTGTGATTTAAGGTGGAGGTGTGGAAGTCAATTAGATATCAAATCCAGTCAATTTTATAGTTCAGTGTTATCCTCAACAGTTATTACTTAGTCCTGGTTTAGACACCCGACTTTCTTGCCCTGCATATTCCAATTCGAAATTAAAATCAGTAGAAAGTTTTCATCATCAGCGTATCTACTGTTCTCTAGGTTGCCATCATCATTCCGTACCGCAAACGTGTTGTCCAATTGAAATCCTTCCTCAAACACATGCACCCGTTCCTTCAAAAACAACTCTTGGATTATCGTATATTTATTATTGAACAGGTAACTTGACTTATGTATGAAAACTAATTTTAGCTTAGAGGTTTGATTTAACAGTTTAGTTGCAGATTCGGTCCCAGGCGAATTCTAATCAGAAACTTTTACAAGATGTAATTTCGCAAAAGCTCTTAAATAAACTCTTGCAACAAATAGCTATTTTCTCTTCCTGAATGTTTGTTCTTAGCCAGATTTTGCATGTTTTAACCAAATATTGACGTTTAACTTCTGTGATTTTGTTGGATGTTTAGTTTACTATCCAAGGTATTAAGCCGGAGCTTTGAATTCTGTGCATCTTAGTAATGTTTTTGGTTTGAGAAACAGCTCATACCATTGAATTACCTCCACTTCCACGCTTTTGTATTGTACAATTAGATCTTAGATCTATAAATTTTAGATTTTATAAGAAACAGTTGAAAACAGCACTTTCAATGTCTTCTTTAAGTTATACAAAGATCCATTCAATCGAGCTGGACTGTTCAACATTGGTTTTGTGGAAGCTTTGAAATTGGATAAAGAATTCGATTGTTTTGTCTTCACTGATGTGGACCTTCTACCAGAAGATGACAGAAACTTTTACAATTGTCCAACGTCACCAAGACATATGTCGGTCGCTATCGATAAGTTTCATTATCAGTACGTACGCATTTTTCTGTTATAAGCACCCGGATTACTAACCCAACTGGCACCCAACGTTGTTTCAACGTTTATCTAATGTTCATAACGTCCATATAACGTTAGATGAACGTTGAAACAACGATGTATGCCAGCTGGGAATGCTCGAGGCCTCAAATTACGTGATTTTTTTTTCACTCTCTAATTTCACTAAATTTCTTTTAGACAATCTAACCATGACAGACGATATCCCTTGACCTACTAAGAATAATTATGGTTATAATGTCAGGGCTGGTCACAACAAATTTTACAAAAAAATTGAGCTAGATTGTTGTTGTAATATTTATCTATTCAACCCGTTCAACATTAGGCTGTTCCATTAAAAAACCATACAGGGAAAATGTGTGGATACCCCTTGGAAAATGGCAAAATTTGCAAAAATACCCTTGGAAAAATTATTTTCATACCTTAAAGTGAGGGTGGACGAACTAAAATAAGTCTTTCCCCTGGAAATCTTAGAATAACTTTTTACCCCCTTGGAAAAATTAAAAAACACCCCCTGGAAATCTTTCTTGGATTAGCCTCTGGAAATGTTCGTCCACTCCCTGTATGGATATAAAATGGAATGGCCCATTGCTTCAACCAATTGCGGCTTGAAGTTTTCCTCTGGGACCCACTGAAATTATTGGCTAGAATTCGTTCCTGCTGAGAAAAAGTGCCCTTTAAAAAGTACCTCTTTTGGGACATTACAATAAACTAACACCCCCACTATGATAGACAATTGAAATTTTGAGAACATCATAATATGAATTTTCCAGTTGTAAACTATGGATTATGAAATCTGCACCTATTATTTTAAACAAGAACTTTCCCATCACCATTGTCACTAGAGAGTATTCACTATTCAGGAGTGTTTTGATTCGTTTAACCTAGAGCCTTGCTCGTTGATTTTTTCCGACTTCTCCCGATAATTCATGTTATATACTAGGATTCCTATGAACACAGAACTAATTGATATTTTTCGTTTCTTGACTTTATTTATTTACCCAAAGCTAGGTTACTTTCAAATCATTAATCTTTATTAAACTTGTTATTATTTAGGTTACCATACGCGACCATCTTTGGAGGGTGTGGATCTTTCCTTCGCGATGACTTTGAGAAGATCAATGGATTTTCCAACCTCTTTTTTGGTTGGGGTGGGGAGGATGATGATCTCTATAAAAGGTTGGCTAAATTTTTTCATTTATTTTATCCGATATTTTTCATGTCACCAACTACAACCTTTATCGTCCAGCTACTTCCATCTGGGTAATGGGGTAACAACTTTTGAAACCATTTGGGGAAAAATTTGGTCACTTTTCCTAAAATCTTTTCCTATGTCTACTTTTTTTCCCTTTTTTCCTTTTTTTTTGTCTATTTGGTACTTATAACCTTTTTATGTACACGTTGTAGAGTGCGTTCTTATGACATGGAAATCACGCGACCCTCCAAACAAATTGGACGTTACACAATGTTAAAAGATGGCCATCATCAATCTTCTAAAGCTGACCCTAACATGTAAGGAAAATGGAATAAAACAAATCCCGCAGTTGAGTTCTGCACGATTTTATGTTTTTTATACTGCAATCGTGATTTGTTATGGAAATTTCATGCTTTTGTATTGGACAGTTTTCTGAATTCTGTGAAAAGTTAAAAAAAAATTGCGGATTGCCATTTTTCTCGGGATTCAATTTCTCGGATAACACTCAAATTTTTTAACGAAAATTATAATTATAGCACAATTCTAAAAGAAGACGACTTTTTTCGTCTTCACTTTCAATTTTATTTTCTAAATATCTTTTGATCTTTTTAATCTGATAATATTTCACTCTTGAATATATTTTCTTAAAGCACATAATCTTTCTCCAATTCGAATTCTATCAAAAGTTATATATTTCACTCCGCTGCAGATTATATTGATACCGACTTTAATATCATGTGTTTTTTTAATTCACAGCATCTCACTCTTACAAACATCTGAACAAAGAATGGTGGTCGATGGATTGAATTCTTTGAAATATGATGTCAAATCGGTGATCGAAGCACCTCTAGTGACTGTCGTTCGTGTGGAATTATCTAGATCCATGTACAATCTTGATGTTTGAGTCTGTAATTCTGTTGGTCTATTTTGCAACTGCTGTCATTTCTATCCAATAATCCTCATAAAAAAGTTTCCAAAAGGCGGACACTTAATTAGCGGACCTTCCAATTTGCGGACAAACTTTTTTTGCACGAAATGGCCAAAACCCTACTTTTTCCTCTCTAATTAGCGGACCCCTTAATAGTACCTCACACCAAAATTAGAGCACATAATTGAAAAGTTTCTAAAAGGGGGACACCTCTATTAAGCGGACACGAACCCTATTCTCCAATGGTGTCCGCTAATTAGAGGTTCCACTGTAGCTCTGTTAAACGTTAGTAATTTAGAGGGAAAACCAGCTATTTTATGTGTAAAATTTACTTGAAACGAATTTTTTGTATAGAATTTTTGACTGAAGATCGTGACGAAAAGTTGCGTGAAACTTTAAGTATCAAACAATTCTTATCTCAACTTCAATTTATTGTGTGTAAGATTTATAAAAAATTTTTTGAAAATGATTATTTTATAGGAAATAATTTTGTACTTTTTGTAAATAGATAGGAAGATGAAGAAATCCTTACACGTTATTTAAGCTAGTCTTTTTTTTCGTTACTGTCAAAAGTGAGTGGTATATAAAAATCAAGTAATACATTGCGATTTTAGCTCTCTGGTTTGATTAACCTCAAATTTTAACTAATGTTGATAACGCTGGACAACTGATCTTTCTTTGTTGTAACGAACTTTATGATCTGAACTGTATGGTAAAAATCAAACTGCCTTTGAATGGTCCCGAAACAATATTTTGGTCGTCATTATTTTAAAGAACGGTGTAAATTTACTGATCAATTAACCTTATGCCATCGTATTAAGGTCCATTTTTTATCCGTTTACAAGTAATGGACTAATGATATTATTAGCCTTTTAACTCAAAACAATAATTTTTGTCTTTCATTTTCTTTAGGTTGCTATCATTATCCCATATCGTAAACGATTTGAACAGTTGAAAATCTTTTTGCGGCACATGCATCCTTTCTTACAGCGTCAAGAGCTACTTTATCAGATCTTTGTCGTTGAGCAGGTATGGTTTATATTTTCAAGTAAATTGTAATTCTTACTTATATCATGTCGTAGATTATTCTACCCTCCGACACTCATATAGAAATTTAAAATAACATTTACGGGCTTAATCCTAATCTCATAACAGATCATCCATTCTGCACACTACCCTCTGCTGGAAGATCTTATGAAGCCAGGGCCTTTAGAGTGCATATGTACCAGGGTGGAGTAACCATAATCTGCTCGGAGATTACCTTTATTCCAGCTAAGGCTTGTACAGTTGTAGGTGAAAAAATTGATAGAATTTAAGTAACGTGGATTATTTTATTATTTATCACAGATAAAAAAATTCACTCCATTAAGAATTAGTGAATAAGTTGTTCTTTCAGACTTAAACCTAAAAAATAGGGTGTGGTGGCCACCTGAACCGGCATCACAAGGTCCGTCAGCCACCACACCCAGAAGAAGAGGAACAACACAATATGGATATGACGAACATCTAGCACAGAAGAAGGAGACGTCCTTTTCATCAGACTTCGAGTTAACGCGAATCACACTGGTTTCCACTCAAGTAGAATTGGACGTTTAATCTCCGCTGTTCCTCCAGGCCTCGCAAGCTTGGAAGGCAGTAATGGCAAAAGCAAGAAACAGACATATTATCAGGACAGTCAAAATATTATCTCAAAACGTTCGGGGTATGAAAAATGATACTCGTATCGAAATTTTGTTAAATGTAATGAAGGAAAGAAACGCTATTGCAATGTGTGTCCAAGAAACATGGCGAAGCGGAAACGAATTGTTGGAGCACGGCTTCTTTAAAATTGTCTCGTCCGGTCTTGACGAAAGTACACAGCGCGGTAAAAGAGGTTCCCAAGGAGTTTCAATCGTCTTAAACGCAGATGGTGACGCTGCGTGGAAAGCAGGAGGTTACGAAAAGCACACGAACTTTGGTGCAAGAGTAGTAGCGATTCGACTTCTTTTAACTGACCATCAAAAGAAAGATGTTGGAGTATTTCTTGTTTCAGCATACGCTCCCGTCGGAAATGCACCTGAAGGTCAATGGGACCTATTCTTTGACCAACTCACCTCTTGTATATCCAAAAAACAACAACATGACATACTTCTGGTTGGTTCAGATACGAACTCGAGTATGGGTACCTCGTCCGAAACAGAGGATCCTATCGGTAATTTTGGTATTTCTCACATCAACGAATCGGGTAAGCGTTTTCGATCTTATCTTTCTACCAATAACCTTACTGCCATGACAAGCTGCTTCGAAAAGAAAGAATATGCCACATGGGTTCACCCACGTAGTAAGAAAAAGCACCAAATCGACCATTTTATTGTCAACAGTGATATGAGTCACCGAGTACGAGATGCTGGAATTACTGCCAGCCTTCTTGACAGTGATCACATGGCACTTTTCATCAAACTTAAGCTTATGAAACGATTAAAAAAGAAATCTGAACCACGCCAAAAAATGATCAACCTCGACCTCTCTGTGCTTTCAAATGTGACTAAACAGAATGATTTTTGTGGAAATGTAGCACAAAAACTGAACTTTTCTACTTCTCCTGGATACGAAATGTTCTCAAGCACAATTAAAAAGGTATGCGAAGAAACGCTCCCAAAGAAAAACAAAAGTCAACCCGGCTGGTTCGAAGCTAATTCTTCAAAGCTCCTTTCGTTAATTCACTCCCGAAATCAAGCTATGAAGGACGTTTTAAAACGATCGACGCGATCTTCTACTAATCGTCTCCGTCTAGCTAGAAAAAATCTAAAAGCCATGATAATTAAATCAAAGAACGATTGGATACTTAACCATTGTGTCACTGTGAACCGTTATCAAGGTACAAAGAAAGCTTGGGAATCCCTCAAGATCCTCAAATGTGGGCTTTCAAAACCTAAACCTTCAGTATCAAGACATATGAAAAAGCCAGACGGTACCTTATGTGCAACACCACAAGAAAATGCATCAGTCTTTTACGAACACTTTAATCATCTCTACAATAGGGAGGCAAATTTCGACCAATCTGTCCTTGACACAATTCCCCACCATGATATTGTCCATGGATGTGACCATGAACCTACCGATGATGAAATAAAGAAATCCGTTCAGAAGCTAAACAACACTTCACCTGGTGACTCCGGTATCCAGCCACAGATCTGGAAATGCCTAATCGACAACCCATTAACCCAACAAATGCTCACCAATCTCATTCGTTCAATCTGGCAAACTGAGAAAGTGCCAGATGACTGGAACACTGGAAGACTTACAATTCTCCCAAAGAAAGGCGACCTCGGGTTGCCAAAGAACTATCGTGGTATAATGCTACTCGAAACCGCCTACAAGATAATCGCCATCATCCTACACTCACGCCTTCTACCAATAGAAGAAAGTCTTGATCACGAGCAGCAATGTGGTTTTAGACCTGAGCGTGGCTGTATCGACGCAATTTTCACAGTCAAAATGGCCCTCCGAAAGCGACGAGAGCATTCAAAAGAGTCATGGGTATTTTTCCTCGATCTAGTGAAAGCATTCGATCGCGTACCAAGGGAACTACTTTGGTTGATTTTACAGAAATTCGGAGTACCACCGAAACTGATCAGCTTGCTCAAATCACTTCATGAAAAATTCGAGGTGAAATTTACCGTAGATGATGTTACATATACGATGACCTGTACCATCGGGGTAAAGCTAGGGGACATTCTCGGTCCCATTTTGTTCACTTTCTTCCTTGCGGCAGTAATGATAACATGGAGAGCTACAACCCACCTGCCACTTTGTATTTTTCGATCAAACCAAGATGCTAAGATGACTGGTCGCAGCTATCGTGCATACGGGGAGGAGTATGAAGTCAATGATTCAGAGTACGCTGACGATACAGCTCTTATATTTGATACAAGAGAAGACGTCACTCAAGGGATACCGCTCTGCATGACTCACTTTCAAAGGTTTGGGATGGAAGTCCATTCAGGACCTTCCGACTCAAAGTCTGTCGTTCTTTTCTGTTCCAAACCGCCTTGTTTGTATGAAGACCCGTCTACCTTTGATCAAGTCGACCTATCAAACATAGAATTCGGTAACCGATTCATTCCCATCGTACAGGAATTCACATATCTTGGAAGTGTTATCAGTTGTGACTCTTCAGATAACCTTGATGTTGATCGCAGAATACAAAAGGCTAGCAATGCGTTCGGCATGATCAGAAATTCTTTGTTCTCATCTTCAAAAATAAACGTTCGAGTAAAAGCAAATGTTTATCAAACGTTCATATTGCCCATCTTGTTATATGGTGTTGAATGTTGGTGTTTGACCGAGAAACTTTTGAATAAGCTCAGATCGTTTCATCGACGATGTATTCGAAATATATGTCGCGTGTCCCTCCGTGATCATAAACGTACTTCAGAGTTGTTAGAAAGGCTCTCGTTGGAGTCTATCGATACCTATATTTGTCGTCAACAACTTAGATGGGCTGGTCATGTTATACGAATGCCCTGGAATCGTCTTCCAAGGAAAATGTTATCATGTTGGGTTCGTGCGAAACGTCCTCGTGGTGCTCCGTGGTACACCTACGGTCGATCTTTGAATAAATGTATGAAAAAATCTGGAATAGATCCTAATGTTTGGCATGATTTAGCTATGAATAAATTGGAATGGAGAAAGTTGATTTATTCTGTGAAAATTGCCCCTTGATTGTTTACATTGATGATATTATTTTCGACTAGTATTTTCCACTAAGACTTTACTATATTATTTATTTTTGATAGTATAGTATTTTCATTAGTATTTGAATTTAATTTATGCGCTGTGATCCTCATAGCTATGAGGCCTATGCCTTTTTTGGGTAGGTTTAGTCTCTCTCTCTCTCGATTATTTTCTTCTCTATTATTCTGTCTCCTCAGCTCAAAAATGATCCTTTCAATCGCGCTGGTTTGTTTAACGTTGGCTTCGTTGAATCATTAAAAATGAACAAAGGATTTGACTGCTTCATCTTTACTGACGTTGATCTTTTGCCGGAAGACGATCACAATTACTATGGATGCCCTACGTCACCAAGACATATGTCGGTTGCCGTAGATAAGTTCAATTACAGGTATGGTTAAAAGTGATCACCTCTGTTAGAACTACAATGACAAACTAACACAATTATTTTCTTGGGTTTTTCTTGTTTTTTTTTCATATGGGAATATTTCAGCCTGCATTTCTCATATCGGGTGAAATGTTTTTTTTGTATGAAGACTGCGTTTTTGTGTCCGGAAGATGGACTGTTCCAATAAATTTCCTTACAAGGGGGGGGGGTTGGACCAACCTTATCAAGGCAAAAAAAAGAAAAGTATGGGTATAGGCTGGAAAATTGCAAAAAAACTTTGCAAAAATTCATTTTATACCTCTAAAGTGAGGGTGGACGAACTGAAATTTAAACTTATTATCTTTTACGCCCCCTGGAAATTTTAGAATAAACTTTTGCCCTCTGGAAAAATGAAAAAAATACCCCCTGGAAAGTTTTGTCCACACCCCCTGTTTGGATATAAAATGGAATGGCACAATAGACTTAATGATTTGTATTATGGTCGTTTTAAATAAGACATTTTCTTGCTACATTAACCAAACCATTGGTATCCAAAGTATAATTTTTAGTGTCAACAATTTAGAGTTTAGTTTTCTTCATATATATTTAATAAGGTCGAGGCTTAAGAGGATAAGATAAACGATTATCGTTTAAAACTTTTTTAATAATGAAACTTCTATCCATCCATAGATTACCATACGCCACCATTTTCGGAGGTGTAGGTGCATTCACAAAAGAGGACTTTCAACGTATCAATGGATTCTCCAATATGTTTTGGGGATGGGGTGGAGAAGATGATGATCTATACACAAGGTGAGCAAACGGTATTTTTCTACTCACTCCGCAAAGCATGGTGGGGCGGTCCTTAAGGGGGAGTTTCTAAACATCGACCAGAAATGGCGACCACGACCAGCGACCACGACCGGCGACCAGATAAATTTGGATTATCGAGTTTATCTGCTCTCTCCACCATAGAGAATGTTTAAATTAAGTCCTCAGAATACTCAAAAGTGACCTTTGAAGTAACCAGTCATTTTCTTGACAAAGTGACGACAAAATGACTAATTTCGACCGAAATGATAATCTGATGATGAAATACAAAGCTTCTCAAACCATTTTCAAAAGATTTTGTGATACTAATTATTTTGATGCTGATAATACAAAAGGAAATTGACACCATAATCAAGCACGAATAGCGTCGAAATGGTTGTTTTACATTTTTGTGCACATGGCTATTCAAATGATAAGGAGAGACACTCTACGCTGGAGATAGGGGGAAAACTATATAACCCAAATTTATCTGGTCGCTGGTCGTGGTCGCCGGTCGTGGTCGCCGGTCGTGGTCGTCATTTCTTGTCGATGTTTAGAAACTCCCTCCTTAAGGCCTGTTTCCATCGATCGATCGATATTGATGTCACGAATTAAATTTTCTTGTACACAAAAAGTGTCTTTTTTGAGCGTACAAGAGCGCACATCTCAATTGATAATTTTTCAATCAATCAAGAAAGAGAAAAACTGCTGAGTAAACAAAAAAATGTAAACATACTTTTGTAAAGATTATGCAAGAGAAGCGTGCACGAAAATCTTTGGGTACTTTCTCTCTTTTTGGTTGAAAACTGCCTATTCTAAGGTGCAAAAAAGCAAACGGACCTTGAAATTAGTTATAAGAGGCGTCTCTTTTCGCTATTTGTATTTTGGTGCCCCTCAAAAAAATCGCCCGCTGGGGGTGCCCCCTGCAACCACGCTACTGTTTTTTTTAATTCGGTTTTTTAGAATCACCAAAGTTGGATTCAAATTGACCAGACCATCTTTAAAGCGTGGTCGTTATACGATGATTAGAATCCATCATTTCCAGAGCTCAAAGGCCGATCCTAACAGGTAAGGATGGTATTTTTGTTTCGCAAGTTTCTTTATTTTACTTCTTGGTACTTTTTTCATGTGAGCCGTAATGAGGTAATCTACTTTTCAAGCAGGATTAACGGAATCATGCATGTGCTTCACTTACAGAACTGAAACAGGGCGTCAAGGGAAATACTTCAAATATTTCGTCTCAGGCAAAAAAACTAGTAAACACCAACAACTCAACTTTCTATTTTCCGATTTCAGGATGAATTTGTTGAGAAACTCAGGTCAAAGAATGTCAGCGGACGGATTAAATACATTGAAATATAAATTGGACAAAGTGGACCAACAACCTCTTGTGACATTCGTCAAAATCGAATTGAAGAGAAGCATGTACTCAAAATAGATGTCCGGACGGAAAGAGGTCAAGGTAATTAACACGTACCTTTCTTTATGGTTGAATAGGAAGAAACCTACCCAACTGGCACACAACGTTGTTTCAACGTTCATCTAACGTTATATGGACGTTATGTGCCGGCTGGGTACGGATCTACGCATGTTTGAAAATGAAAATCGAAAAGAAGAGATACAGTTTATTGACACATCCCTTACATATATACGGATATAGATTCATACTCATTCATACAATTTCTTAGCTAGTACTTAGCTCTGGAATCTACATTCATTCATGGCTGAATCTTTATACATATTGAGATGATGGAAGAAGACCATTTTCCATGGACTTGTTTTACCCTGGAAGATTCAAAAATAGCAGTTTTTAATTCCTTCTCGGATCGCTTATTGGAATATTTCAGAGACTTTTTAACGTTATGAAAATTGTTTTTAACATGATTAAAAAAAATAATTTATTTGACAGATTTAATTATTTTGAGATTTTATGATTGAGATTTTTATTTAGACAATTTCCAATCTTATTTTTAATATATTTCCATTTTCAAACTATATTTTCTGGTTTGATAAGATTGTAATATCGGGTGTATAGCTCTCGTTATTTTCTTTTATTTGATTGGATACAATTTCTATAAGACAATGTTCCTAGAAAAAGTTGGGGTTGCAATTTAAAAGAGAGTTATAATTCATGACAAGTTTTGATTGAGGCAGTGTCTTCCTGGTCTTCATGCTGAGTATTCAATGTATTTTCATTTTTTCAAAACTTTTTTTTAATCTTGTCGCACTGGTTTTTACTACATCAGCATCATCAGACCTTTCAATCAAAACAAAACCTTTAAGTCGTGAGTTTCTAAACGTCAACCAGAAATGACGACCACGACCAGCGACCAGAAAAATTTGGGTTATTGAGTTTTTTCCCTTTCTCCAACGTAGAGTGTCTCTTCTAATAATTTGAATATATTTAATATTGAAGCTCACCTCCGTCTTATCTATTTAAAGCCACGTGCCAAATACGTAAAACAGCCATTTCGACGCTCTTTGAGCTTGATTATGGTGTCAATTTCGATCCTTTTGTATTATCAGCATCAAAATAATTAGTGGCATCAATTTTTTTGAAATTTGTTTGAGAAGCTTTGTATTTCATCATCAGTTTGTTATTTCTGTCGAAATTAGTTATTTTGTCAACATAAAGACAATAGAATAATTGATTAGATTCATATCTCTAAAACTGGCCTTCCAAATTTTTTCCTACTGACAAGTTCTATCTATTCATACTAAAGGCATCCCATTCAGCTATCTGGTCGCCGGTCGTGGTTGCTGGTCGTGGCCGCCATTTCTAGTCGATGTTTAGAAACTCCCCTTTAAGTCTTATCCCAGTAATGAACATTAACGCCGTGTTCAGACTAAAGTTTAAGGCGAAGTTACGGCCTTTTTTTAGTTTTTGATTTTTGTTATCTCTTCATTATTTTTTCTGAAGTAGTCTCGAAACTTATTTTGTCTTAGTTGCAGAGAGCATAGCCTATACTAGACGTCACGGCTTTTTTTCTATGTAGTAATGTCTATTCCACATGAGAGCCTGATAACCTGATTCAGATAGTCTAGCAAGCTAGACGACTAATTTATACATAGTAGAAATAAAGGAAAAAGTAATGAATGGAACAATTTTTAGTCGTCTAGAAACCTTTGTGCACTAACTCCAAACAAAAGAAAAGTGTCAATATTGCAATTATAACTTTTTCCTGCTCAAAATAATTCTTGAGAAAAAAAATATGTGTGGATTTGTGTATTGAAAGTTTTTCATTTGAGTTGATTTCGTTTTGAGAGTTTTTTGTTGCTTGATAAATTGTTTTCTCGCTACGCAAGTTTCTGCGTAGCTAGCCCCTGTATCTATAAGGCTGGAACACCGGATTCTTCCAGTCGTTTATACAAACTAAATCCCGTATCATTATTATTATTAGTATTGGTATTATTAGTATTACACGCATTATAAACGACTCCAGTCTAGATTCAGATCATGTTTACTTAGTCCACCGTGCCGTAACACCAGAAGAGATGCGAAAAAACACAAACGAACTTCCTTTTCCTTTTTGTTACTCAATGCGTACATGCGTACTGACGATGGTCTGGCCATGAGAAAATTGATCGTTTCTTTAGATTATGAAATGTGTTATTGAAATATTTAACGTAATGAATTTTTTTAAAGATACGCCTGGTTGGCGAATTTTAAGACTTTTCTCATGCCCTTAAAGAAAACATTATGAGAATCAGGTTATTGTATGATTAAACGAGCAAAATACTGTTTTATGTTTTTTAGGATAATTTGATTTATATTTTGGAAAAATATATATACTGATGTATATAAAGTTTTCTATTTAAACGAAATCATCTTCGCAATTTTATTTCAAACTTTGCGGAGTATTTAATTCTTGCTTCCATACAGCTCAGCTGTGTCTCCACCATGACTCGAACACACAAGGGGAACTGAGATTTTCGGTTGGCTTTTGTAACATTGAAAATAAAGAATCATTTATGTTGTGTTGTGGAAATGTAGTCCAACATGCTAGACGACTGATTCAGCATAAGAAAACAAGCAAAAAACTGAAGTGACAGTGCAGTTTATTCAAACCGATATTATCCCGTAACAATTAGCGTATTATCATATAGCACCCAGATCACTGTATTACGTATTAGACTCCAGCCTATGAAAATAAAGAAAGACTATCTACATTTATTTACTCTTTCTGTTTCTTTAAGTTACGATAAAGCTCTAAGGGAGCGGGCCAATTTCACATCGGAGAGGAACGATAGTCGGCCTTTGATGTGCCGCATCCCCAGTCGTACAAGTACCCTTGCGCGTAAAGGTAAAGATAATTCGGTTGGACCCACTAATCCCCGAAAACGAGGGCTGGGTTACCAGACCTCCCGCTTAAAAAACCCTTGACGCGTTTTTGCAAATTTCCGTAATCTAAACCTTCCAAATGTTGAAAATTCTTCCTACATTCAGAGCTTTAGCATATCCTTTCTTTAGCTCATCCTCTAGCAAAAAAAAGTGTCTTATAAAGAATATATAGGAAGTTTAACAATAGAGGTCTGCGATTCAAACAATGCATTTAGGTGCCAGATTCCTTCAGAGCTTTAGCATATCGGATTAAAATTTCTGTATTTGGTAGCCTTTTGTTCATCCTCTAGCGAAAAAAGCTTCTCATAGAGAATATATAGGAAGTATAACTATAGAAGGTCTACGATTTAAACTATGCATTTACATTTAGGTGCCATAAGATAAATACTGATTTCGCATTGCATTATAATGGTATAATTGGATATGAAAAAACATTTTAATTAACCGAAAGACGAACATAAGGAAGAGTTACCTCCTGCTATATCTAAAACAATAATAGCATCAGTAGTGTGCAAAAAATGCAAGGGTGTTTATGCCAAAGACAAGTACTAATCGTGGCGAAAACTTATCTTGGCGAGGGAGCAATTTTTGAGATTTTATGCAAAAAAGGATTTGGCGTATGACAGTTATTATTTTTTTTGCCTGGACCAAGCGTTCGCATTTTCGTGGAAAAGCAATGTTTACCGTGCGCGTAAGAAAGCTATGAACAGCTGTTATCATGTTAGTGGTCGGGAGTTATAGTTTGAATAGCTGGGACTCGGTATAAAGGCAAATTCAGAATATTGTTGTACCTTATCAGGGAAAAAATGTCGGGGTTTTACTTAGTTGGGGGGAAATTTCGTCGGGGAAAAATTTCGTTACTTAGAGGCATTTTTGTCACTTTTCCACGACCAAAATTTCAAATTCGTCACTTTACCCCGACCAAATTTACAATTTAGTCACTTCCACTCGACTAAATTGTTCAAATGAAATGATTTCCTTCACTAGCTCGAAAATAGATCTTGTAAGTGGACGTTTAAAGCACTAATTTCGGTTAATAAAGTAAGAAATTTAGATTTGAATTTTGGTTGGGGGAAAAAAATCGAGTAAAAATTTTAGTCGGGGATAAAAAAATCTGGTAAAGGTTTTGGTCTACCGTGAAAAGCACAGGTCGAAATCATATATTGACGCTGTGCCGACGAATCGAGATTCTATTCAGCGCGCAATCAACGAAGACAAAAGTAACCATGACGACCATCCAAGATCTTGGATGAAGTTCAATGTTGATATTTTTATTCCCGTCGTTGAAAACACAACTAAAAAATATCATCAATGCTTTTTAAAAAAAGTCAGTGAAAGTCTCTTCATCTTTGATTCTTTCTACAGTGATTAGATTGACACATGCGCGATAAAATTTCTATTATTGGTCTTCAGAGGTTAATATATTCTTTGAAAACTTAACCTCAGGGTAGTTTTGGTCGGGTGATAAAATTTCGGGTATACATTTCGTCGGGGAAAAATTTTGTCACCCCCTCAAAATTTTCGTCACTTTCCCCGATATTTTTTTCCGGTTAAGGTATCAAAAAATTCAAAGTATTATTTTTCAAAATTACATTTTCGTTCACATAGTGGCTTAGCAGTAGCTCAGAAATACCCCATCTGTAAACTTACAAACGTGTTCCACCGCATCGAAGTTCATAATGACAGACTCGCACGCAGGCTGCATAGGATCTATCCAGCAAAGATTAGGTCACATGGCTTGTACAGACTATATTTCATTTCATTTAAGGAATGAAAATTAGTTTTATAATGAGCGTTGACGCTGAACGAAACAAAAAATTGATAAATGAAAAAAGTTACATTTGATGAAATAAATTCTTCCCAAATTCTTGTTATGAAAATTTACACCAAAAATTAACCACAAATTGACAGGGAAATTTCTCGATGAATTTAGACCTGTTATATAAATATCAACAAGCCAAATAATAAAAAAATGAAGAGGAATTTCTGTGTGCTGCTTTGCTTTGTGTTAGGGATGGTGGCGGCTGTCATAGTTTTAAAAGGCTTTTCTACTATTGTCGAGATCAGCTCAACTATGAAGGAAGTGGACTACAGAAAATGTTCTAAAAGAACACAAAATCCACATCCTCAACTTTCAATTTTCGAAATCTGTGAAAGATTCATCAACAACAGAAAAACCAGTTGACAACAGGCTACCAAATTGCTCAGAAACAGGTTTAAACTTAGGTGAGATTTTTACATTACAAATTGCCATCCAGTTGAATTGAAATGCTTGAATTTAAACCGTTTCTTAAAACGTGGCATCAACGCGCAGATATCTTATATAAAACACTAGATGGAGCTACTCTTTCCCTAGTATAATTTTTAAAACCATCTTTGATAAGACCAAAGTTTGGTGCCGGCAATTTGATCGAACAAGCCCATCTCCCGCCTTGTCGCTTGGCGCCTATCAGTTTTTTTTGAATAAAAAAGTTACTTTCAGAAAGTGCTCGAAAACGTTAAAAATTTATGGCGCGCCAAAGCGGAAATAAATACTATCTCTTTAAAACAATACTATCTTCGTTTAAAACATACTATCTTTTTTAAAAAATACTATTTTCGATTAAAACATACTATTTTTGTTCAAAAAATACTATTTTCGTTGAAAAAATACTATTTCCGTTTGAAAAAATACTATTCTCGTTTAAAACATACTATCTTTGTTTAAAAACATACTATCTTTTGTAATGATACTATCTTTTTTTAAACAATACTATCTATTTTAAAACGATACTATCTTTTTTAAAACATACTATCTTTTCGAAAACAGTCTGGAAACGAGGTTGGCACGTCTTGCCTCGCTCATTTTAAAGTTTGCATGCATGACCCGCGCATGGTGGAACCTCCCCCTCCCTCTCTACCTACTGAAGTTTAGTGTGTGTATAGCACTATGTGAAACTTGGCAACTATGCCATATTATTTTCCATGAGAATGGCTAAGAACTGGGATCATCCTGGACTATATCACATACCATAAGGCATTTGGAGAAGCAACATTATAGACTCTTCTTGTAATTCTTCTACTCAATGATTGTCTGTTTGGATTTTTTACTCTATCAAGTGACTCTCTCACACGCTGCCGTTTGACTTTGATGCTTTTTGAGAATAAAGCACCTGTGATCATCCGTTCTCCAGAGTTCGGAGAGTCCTCTAAGATGTCCTGATTTCAAAGAAAAAAAAAAGGGAGAAAAAAATTCCATAGAAAGAAAAGAAGCGGTCATATCTCATTTTTTGCTTAAAGTTATAGTGTTTATTTCCATGACACTGGAATTCTGAAATATAGCATGCTAAAATTCAAAAGTGTGATCCTGAAGTGTGTCTACAAAAATTAGACGGGTGTGTGTTGATTCTGTATAATGTTATAGTAAGTAAGTGCAGCTATGTAAAATAAACCACAAGGTGTTACTACATACAAATTGTATGCCTTTGTTTAGTTTATAGTAGATATATACACAACACATTTGTGTATAAGATAACTTGAAAATTTAAATTTGACAAAAAAAACGTCTTAGCTAACTCGAAAGTTTTAATTTGGTAAAAAAATCGAGTTAGCTAAAAAATCACCAAAAAATAGTGACTCACTCAAAAATTTATGACCCACGCAAAAAATATTACCCACGCAAAAAATAATGATCCACGCAAAAAATTATGACCCACGCAAAAAATATGACCCACGCAAAAAAATTTGATTCACGCAAAAAATATGACCCACGCAAAAAAAAAATTTGACCCACGCAAAAAAAATTGACCCACGCAAAAAATTTGACCCACGCAAAAAATATTTTGACCCACGCACCCACGCAAAAAAATGACCCACGCAAAAATATTAACCCACGCAAAAATATTGACCCACGCACCCACGCAACCCACGCAATTTAGCAGACTCTTAATTACATCATATGTTAAAATTTCTTGAGTAAATTCCTTTCTTCGCGTTCTAAGTGTCCTATCCGAGACTCCAATAAGATCAGGAATTTCCTTCCATTTGAGCCCTATTGTTTTTAGTGCAAGGACTTGGTCTTCGTTGATATCTTTCAATGGTCTGCCACGAGTAGCCATTTTACTGTCAGTCAGGTCAGATCTTGTAGGGAGCCGGAAGCCATCTTGTTATGTTGGTCCTGCATGTGGGCGGATGAGGCCATATAAAATAAACACGAAAAACCAACGCCCATTACACGCCCCTCAAAATGAAAATTACACAAATTTGAATAATCGAGGCAACCTATATTCGAAAAAAGATAGTATTTTTTAAAAAGATAGTATTTTTTTAAAAGATAGTTTTTTAAACGAAGATAGTATGTTTACAACAAAGATAGTATTGTTTTAAAAAGATAGTATGAAAGATAGTAAAAATAGTATTATTTTTTAAAGATACTATGTTTTAAATGAAAATAGTATTTTTTAAGCAAAAAATAGTACGTTTTAAAAAAGATAGTATGTTTTTAATCGAAAATAGTATGTTTTAAAAAAGATAGTATGTTTTAAACGAAGATAGTATGTTTTTAAAAAAAGATAGTATGTTTTAAACGAAGATAGTATTGTTTTAAAAAGATAGTATTTATTTCCGCTTTGGCGCGCCATAAAAATTGGCCTATCAAATTTTGATTGTAAGTTTGGCAATCGGCAGTAGCCTTTACATGATTAAGAGCATTTTTCAGTAACTAAACACATAAATTTTGGAACTGAAGGTCGAAAGGGATTAAAATCTTCATCAAAATCAATTTAATTTACTTTTACCAAAATGTTCCTCAGATTTTTGTTTCTACAATCGGCGCCGAAATATTTGGCCAAAAAGGGGAATTCTCTCAAAACTTTAAAACAGAAGCATCCACCGACCTAAGATTTGCAAATATTTGTTCTGATTTGCCAGCTGGAAGGATTTTCCCCGAAATTAAGAACAGTTCCTTGTTTTCCAGGTAAGAAATTTTTACTTCAGAACAGTTATATTTTTCCAGCTAGGAGGTAAAAAAACTTTCGGAACAAGTACGAAATTACCAGGCAATTGATTTTCAGTGAGTTAACTGTTCTTATTTACTAGGGCTGACAGGGAACTGACAAAATCTTAAAATAACAGATCGCTAAATTCCAGCTCGACTGAAGGACTTTTAAGAACAGAAACTTAATTTCCAGCAAACAGTTTAAATATCTGTGCGAACAGATCGACAATTTCCAGATGTTCTAAACAGATGGAGAATTTCAGCTGCCACTCCAGGCAATTACATTCAGAAGGAAAAGAACAGATCTCAAAGACTTTTCAACTTTTTCAAAATTCTCTCAGAACAGATAGGAAATTCTTAGACACCTTATTTTTTGGATATCAAACTATTTTTTCATAAGAACATATCATAATTTTCCAGCTGGTCCCAATCTACAGTAAAACAGATCATAATTTTCCAGCAAACTTTTTTCTTTAGTTCGCTAAGAACAGACCGCCATATCCAGCTGGAACGTCTCTCTTCGGTGGATGTCGTTTAAAACCACAAGTAATTTTTAAGTGCTTTGAAGTACGGTTCGGAACAAGAGTTTTGACTCTGAGTTTTAACTTGAGACTTAAGACTCAAAAGCTCAAAACTGTTCCTATAAGGCTGAGAATATATCCTGGAAGCCACTTAACCCCTCCCAAATCAAAAAATCCGATGAAGCAAAGTGGAAATATTGAAACTGCAATTCTTGCTTCGACCTTTAAATTCTGAAAAACGTCAAAATACCCAAACTTGCCAATGTAATTCGGTGCTGATATTAGACTGGAAGTCTATGTAAGGCTGGATCTACCTCGAAACCCATATTTGATGTAATTTTATGAATTTTACCAGATTTTTTGGCCTTTTTCTACGAGTTTTCTTCCTTTAATTGAAATGCAGCCTTCCATTATATAACAAAAGGTCATTTAGACAGCTAATTATCATTTTTAATGACTGAAACGAAAATACTGATGTATCATGTAATTATGCTTCTGTTTAATTTAACAAAAATTAATGTGTTTAATTACTGAAAAATACTCTTAATCATGTAAAGCCTATTGCGATTGCCAGTTTTAAAATAAAAATTTGATAAGTCGATTTTTAACGTTTTTGAGCACTTTCTGAAGGTAACTTTTTTATTCAATTGAGCATAACTTTTGATCTAATGAATCAAATTAATAAATGTCCCATCAAAATTCAAGTTTATCTTTCTTCTTTCCAATGAAAAACGAATAGTTATTTTGAAATTTTTAGATTTCGAGAAAATTAGTTTTAAAGAGAGAATCTTTTGTGGTGTTTAAAATTTCTCAGGGATATCCCCTTGTCTCAAATGTTTTGTCCATGATCGTAGTGTTTTATATAAGTATAAGATATCTATGGGCTTCAACCAACTATCGCACTGTGCGATGGCAGTGGAAAATACTGCAATAGAGATATGTAATAGTTATTGGACAGTTACAAGTACAATATGAGAAATATTTTACGAGTTCTGAGATTTTTCCGTACAAGGCTCGGAAAATATACGAAAATCTGGAACGAGTGAAATATTTCCATATTGTACGAGCAAATGTCTGATAGCACCTATCATAGAGCGTGACGGACACAAACTAATCCTCAACGAAAGATATTTTCACCGGTGGTAATCATAGCCCTATCTATCGCTGTATTTTCTATCGCAATTGCGAAATTGCCATCTTACAGTGCGATGGAGGAGTGATATATTGCACTGGTGGAAACCACGCTTAAAGACTCGATTGCTCAATTTTTTTTGCTTACGAACCAGTAGAATTAATTTTTAGTATTTCGGTATTTTCAAATCTTAATATCTTAACATGTTCCAGATGCCTACTTTATTGACGAGACCCAGAGATCCCAAGTTATTTTTTCCGAGTAAAAAAAAACCGATTTACGAAAAAACCGAGTTATCCAAAGTTATGACGTCATTTTTGGAATTTAGTGACGTCATTTTACATTTCATTACTCTGTTTATTTTGCTTCCTTTAATTTTCCGAGCTATTTTTAATTTTTTAACTCGAAAATTTTTTATCCCTTTAACTTGTTAGAGAATTAAACGATTAAAGTACGTAAGAGTCAACATAATCTCACATTTAGTATTTTAATCTTTCAAGGATTAGATTTATGTTAAAGAGAGAGATTTTGAGATGTATTTCTCCTTATAACAAATTGGAAAAGTTGACATTTTTTGTGCTTATTTTACCCCCGTTTTAGAATTCAAATTTCTGACCACGACACTCGATCTACTCTGTACCAGAGTGTATCTCACGATTATCGTAGCGTAGCTCAACGGCAATGAATTTTGAAATTAGCCGTAGATATCGGGTTTGTGTACAGACTACACTCAATCGAATGTCATAAAAAAACAACATTCGAATTTTGTGTGTGAGAAAATTGAAAACATTTGAATTGGGCATACAGGAAAAGTAGGAACCGGGAGGTGGGATGCTGAACCGGGAGTCGGGAGGCGGGAGGCGGGAGACTGAAATCGAAATTGGGAGGAGGGAGGTTGAAGACAGAAGTGAGAGGCTCATTTAAAGGCAAGGCACGAACGTTTTTGGTCAAGGGATAGGGAACAAAGAGTTAAGAAAAATCAGATCATTTATTTTCAATAAACACAATACATCATCAAAAAATATTTCAAATAGTATGTTTTGAAACCAAGTGTTTTCTGGAGGTGTTTCTCATTACTCTTGTCTCCCGAATAGACGGGGGGGGGATAGGAAAATTATCTAAATTCTAATAAGCGGGTGATGGAATAAAGGGGGGGGGGGTAATTTAAAGACAGAATTTTTTTAAACTGATATCAATTTCAACAACAAAAAAGAAATTTTAGCAAATGAACAAGTAAAATTTCCTAGGAAATTTGTACCCCCTCTAGGAAATTTGTACTCCCCTAAAAAGATTCCATAGATCTCTTTATTAAATTAGTTTCCTTTGTGTTTGTTTAGATTTCTATTTACATTCCCAAAAAATTCAAAGAGTCTCATAACTCAAAAATAAACCCAAAGCAAAAAAAAAATAAGAACAAAAAAATGGAGTTAAAAACATTTAGAAATAACTTGGAAAGTAAAGGAAGCAAAAATTCCCAAGTTAAAAAATGAAAAATAACTCGGAAAGTTAAAGGAAGCAAAAGTTCCCAATTTAAAAAATGAAAAATAACTCGGAAAGTTAAAGGAAGCAAAAGTTCCCAAGTTAAAAAAGGAAAAATAAGTCGGAAAGTTAAAGGAAGCAAAAATTCCCGAGTTAAAAAATAAAAAATAAGTCGGAAAGTTAAAGGAAGCAAAGTCAATAGACGGGTTTCACGTCTATTGACTTTGAAGGAAGCAAAATAAACCGAGTTATGAAATGTAAAATGACGTCACTAAATTCCAAAAATGACGTCATAACTCGGGATAACTCGGTTTTTTCGTTACTCAGTTTTTTCAACTCAGAAAAAATAACCCGGGAATTCCGGGTCTCCTTTTTTGACTATTGAGAAATCAACGCTTTCTTCGTCATTTTATAATAATCTATGGATTTATACATTTCTTTTCATTCTTACAAAAAGTGTGTATTCATGTTTCAGCCGGATCAGTTTACGTCGATCAAACTGTCCCCAACATGGAAGTTCTTGAAAAATACTTCACTACAGATCTTGGAGGAAATGTCGAGAAAGGAGGAAAATGGTCACCTACAACATGCAAACCTAGGCGGAAGGTAAAATATCTTAGGTGTGGAGACACTGGACGTCAAAAAGGCTCATCAAAGTTATCTTATTTTATTTTTAAGGCTTTACTTAAAATGTAGACTATGCTAAAGTCTAAGACGAATCACTATCTAAGAAAAAAGCCCAAAGCCGAAGAAAATTCGCAAACAGGTTTTTTTGCCGAAAGGAGTTTACAGTCGGTAGAGTTGCCAGTCTTCTTCGAAACTCTACCGCCGATTATTTTTTCAGTATACTACCATAACGCCATCATACCGCCATATTTTCCCGCCTTTACTATAATTGTAACGGACGATAACATCGTTTACTTAAAATGAAGGTATTGAAATATTGAAATGAAGGTAAAATATATGAAGCATCTTTCAGAGCTTAATTCGGTCGTGCGGGAATGGTGATTTCATTATTCCCACTTTATTACAATGAATATTTAGATTCAGGCTATATTATTTTTGGATTCTGATATCCAAAAGTGTAAGTCTAAATTATATTAAATCATAGAGGTATAAAGAAAGACAGGAGATGAATTTGTCGGTAATTGGTCGTTAAAGTCTTTTGATTTCTTTTATGTAATAAATCAAAAGAAATACTAGGCTCGCCCGACGAAATACGACTTTTTAGTAGAACTCAAGTCTGTTCTGAACATTCTTACTATCAGCATCGAAGATTTCTAGCCTTCTAATATACGAGAATAAAATAAAATTTAGCTCCACGAAATAAGTTTGCGTTCAATTTTGGCATCCATTAAATTTTGTTTTGAAAAGATATTTTCTCTAGCCAGAAAATAAAAAGTTCTTTATAAGCACACACAATTTCAGACCCAATTTGTAGACAAAAAGTCGCTGGAGAATTTTGGAGGAAAGTATTAAGCAACAGGGTTCACCTTGAAGAAAATGTTGATCGAAAAATCTTGTCATTTGATGAAGGATTGCAAAGTTTACAGGCCCTTTTTTAGTCCAAATATTTTCTTACACCAATGTCAGAAACAATGAATCTCGTCTCATCTTATTTCCAACATTTAAGTTAGCCAATAAGATTTCACCCATCAACAAAAGAGCTCATTGAAAATGCACGATATATGAGATTATGAGCATGCATACCTCGTAATTTTTTTAATCGTAGGGCGACCATGGTTACAATAGCATACTTCTCCTGTTTCTTTATACCTCCATGATTAAATAAACCAGCTGCGCTGGAAGGTCAGCCCAATAAGCTTAAAACGATTAGAAGGAAGTACAATCAAGAAACCTAATTCGTTGTTAAAGTCAAAGAGGTTGAAAAGCTCATTTTGGCTGAAACATCAGACGAAAAAATGTGGACATGGGATAGATGTTGGAATTTCACCTTTGGAGGGGGGTACTAGGTTTACGAGGTGACGGGTGTCCGAGCCGAAAGTCGACCCTTTGAGAGACAAAATTTTGATGATTTTGGGACGCTTTGAGAGACTTTCCTAAAATTTTGGTAGATTTTTTCCAAATTTCGGTTTGATTTTCACCAAATTTTGGTCAAAACTTCTGGAAATCGTGTCCTTTTTGGAGAAAAATGTTCGATTTTCGTGATTTTGGGACCCTTTTAGAGACTAACTTATGAATTTGTACCCCTCTGAGAGACTTTTGAGGCCTGAAAAAAGGTACCCTTATGGTTTGCATCCATTTTGCCTAAGTAAACCCCCCGGGAAATTTCACCTAAATCTGTTCGTTAGAATGTCTTAAACCTGTTCGTTATTCTCTGAGAAAGTATATCCGAGGCGGTCGCTTTAGATGTTCACTGTTCACTGCAGCTTTCGTCACATTTGTCAGATTGATTTAAATGACGTGTTGAACTAAATAGGCCCCTAGTATAATGCGAATGAGTGCATTTTATATTGAGGAAGCTGCGTCGAAAATTCCGTCCAGTTTCGATAACTCAATCAAAAGTTATGATGATTCCAAGTTTCTGTTAATGTTACGCCACAATTTGACATTCATTTCTCTGCTTTCTTACACACAAAAACTCTCTCCAGACAAGAAAGCCTCAAAACCAATCATAAAAAACTCGATAACTTGTTTTCCGAAAATAATCCGAAATCGGTTTTAAAAAATAAGTCCAAATGCGCTGCGGATGGAAAAAAAATCGCGGAACCGATTTGAAGGGTCACCGGGGCTGACCAATTAGATTTCATTAAACACAAAAACTCAAAGTAAAAAATCCACATTCCAGAAATAAATTACACCACTTAAAAATATAATTTCAAAAATTAAATTTTTGGAGTAAAATTTTACAATGCATTCCCATAGCTTTAAGATAATGTGACTCGTTTCTAAGCTTTTAGTTTGTTTTATAATTCTGATGATAACACAAACTTTGTCCATGAGTAAAATCAAATAGCATTGCCCTAGGTACGACATCAGTAGATGAGTAGATGTACCAAATATCCCTACATTCGGATGATCAAAAAATCCATCTAGATAATGATAAAGATTGAAGGTCAATTTTACTAGCCATCATAATTTTATCAGTCTACCAGGTCAAAAATTAAAATGAAAAAATGAAAAAATAAAATAACATGAAGATGAAAATATACCATATTTTCTCTATGGATTATTATACGGGTCCCCTCCAGTCGTCATTAATATTTACTCCACCCCCTGAATCCTAATTTATCGTATAATTCTGTATTTTCAGGTTGCTATTATAGTGCCCTTCCGTAATCGAACAGAACAGCTGAAAATATTTTTGCGGCACATGCATCCTTTCTTACATCGTCAAGAGTTGCTTTATCAGATCTTTGTTGTTGAGCAGGTATATGAAGGTTCTGTTTGTTTTATTGTTCAGACATTTCTCACTTTATTTTTTACAAAGTGAAATCGAATATTACACAAACAGATAGTATTGTAGCCACCGAGGGAACTAGAGGGTAATAATCTATATTGGGTTTTAAAAAATTTCTTTTTGGTTTTCAAATAATATTCATTTTTTGCATTTTCCACTTGAATTCTCGTACATTTATTTGTTTTGGGTGCCTTCTCCAGCAATATTCTGAGAAATGCTTCCTAATTTTTCAAAGCCAAACCATGGTTGGTCCTCACGTTATGTCATTAAACTTCAGCCCCTCCCCCATTATTAAAATGCTTTCTACGGTGCTGCAAACATTTGTGTAGCGAGCACTTTACCAAAAACTGGGATTTTTGACGCAAATACACCGTTTAGTAGTGTCCACTGCACACGCATCCAAACAATTTTCCATTGTTTTGATTTTAACGACCACTCTTTCCCGTTAAAAAACGGTAGGTAAAATTCCGGTTCTCGTAAGGAAACCTAACAGAGAAATGGTAGGTGAAGAACTCCTTTTAATCATAACTTCTTTTCCTCTTGATGAATTTTTGTGAAATTTTCAGGAGAGATCCATAAAATTATCATTAATATCATGTTCAAATATCTAAATCATTCTCTTTAAAGAAGAGAATTGACAATGTTTACATTCCTCTAACCTTCCACATTACTAAAGTGCGCATTTTTACCTACCGTTTTTACGGTGGAACACGGAAGAGATAAGGAGACTCCTAAACGGTGTATTCTATATTTTTTCGCTACTGCAGAAGTTTCGAAAGTTTAAAGCCGATCTCCGCTTGCGCGCACTTCGATTGCACTTTTTTGAGCAAAGCTTCCACGCTATTGGTCAAAAGAAAAACGAAGCAACTCCATTGGCGTGATCTGACGTAGCGGTTGAAAAAAGTTAAAATGTGCTCAACTTTTTTTTCGAGCGCATGCTTCATTTTATGACGTAATCTTTTTTCCAAGCAAAAAGGATTGAAGTCAAAAAGTGCGATCGAAGCGCCCGAAAGTGGAGACCGGCCTTTAAAGTGATGTCCGGGAGCATAAATAATTTGTAATTTCTAGCCGTTGGCTGCTCTTGGACGTCCAAATATTCGAAAAAGCTGCAAAGTGGAATAGACGTTATCTTTTAAAAATTCTAAATTTGTTATTTGTATCTTTTAAGCTTGGGATTGACACATTTAATCAGAGATTTGGGAAAAGAGGATAAGAATTGCGCTATTCAGCTATAGAAATATAGGCTAGGGAACCTTTTGTTCTATTGAAATATCTGCGCCCGATCGATTGTTTTAGTTCTGAGCCAATCGGAGCGCTTGATTATTCTATGTGTACAAGACTAGAAGTACAAACAAAAAATGGTAGCCGTGGTTGATATCGAAAGTGAAATAAAAATATTTCTACTATCGGGGATTTTGGTATTTTTTATAAGCACTTTTCATTTTGGACAGGGCGGATACAGTATAAGTCGAGCCAAAAAGTTTCAGTTTTAGCCAAAATACTTTCCTCAAGGAATGCTCGAACCAATGTCACAGATTATATTGTAGAAATAGAAATAATTACTATTAAAGAATTTAAAATTTATTGCATTCAAACACAAAACGAAGCTGGTAAAACTAATATAGTTTTCATTACTTCTCGGGCTAAAGTGTTTTGACAACCATATAAAAAGAGCTAGCTTGGTTGAATATTAAAACAATGAAGGAGAAGGGAAAGAAAAAAACAGGACTAAAACAATGGCAATTCATGATATCAATGACAAGAAATCAAAAATATCATGAATTTTTTTGTAAGAACTTTTTGAAGTTTACACAACAAAGCGAAAAATAATAGCAATATAATACAAAACAATAGCAAAAATAATAATAATAAACTGGTTAAAAATTTCTGGACTAATTTGATTCTTGTTATGTCAGTTTTATTTGTCTTATTGCTTCCAAAAAGTTACTTAAATAATTGCAAGAAAATTAATTACAATAAAAAAACTTTGACTTGGTCCTTCCTCACTAAAAGCACCTTGGAAAATAAACATATATAATGTGAAACAGTGTATGAAAAATCGGTCACTCTTGGATTTAGGGGGGGGGGCTCACTAATTTTAATAGAGGTGTGGTTCTAAGTTAAAAAGCAATTTACCCTTTCAAATAAAATTTTAGAGAAAAAAAGTATGAATATAACCAGACTGCTCATCAATGCTCAAGAAAAGAGTATTTCATAAGATGAATAATTATATATGTGATGCATGAAAATAGTCCAGTGTCCAAACTGGAATTTCTATTAAAAGCATTTTTGAATATATATATGGTTGGTTCATATCTTGTAATTGTAGTCCAGCCTCATTCTGGTGTCTTGTTTGGGACTATTTGCGTAATCAAGCAAGAAATCCTGGTGAAACAGGGATAAAAAGACCCCAATCCAACTGCAAACAAACCATGACATCAGATTCCATTGTTGTTTCCTTTGAGTTAAATTATGCTTTTCACCCGTCCATCTTATTAGCAGAATTTGTTGGTGTTTGCAAAGATATTGAACCTTGTACTTGACAAATTCAGACAGATTTTAAGCCAATTCTCATTGTATACCAACCACGTGAAGATATACAAAATAATTCATGGATCTAGGTTACTGGGCAGTATGATGGTAACTAACCTGAAAGTATATAACAATGAAAATGGGAATTAGGATTTTTGCAGCAAGCTATCATGAACAACTACAGAACACAAACAACAAATCTTAATTCCACCGACCATTGACAAAAACCGGTGAAATAAACCTTTATATAACTGGACAATCTATTAAACCGGTCAGAGCCAATCTATTAATCGGTCAGAGCCAATCTATTAATCGGTCAGAGCCAATCTATTAACCGGTCAGAGCCAATCTATTAATCGGTCAGAGCCAATCTATTAACCGGTCAGAGCCAATCTATTAACCGGTCAGAGCCAATCTACTAACTGGTCAGAGCCAATCTATTAATCGGTCAGAGCCAATCTATTAACCGGTCAGAGCCAATCTACTAACCGGGTCAGAGCCAATCTACTAACCGGTCAGAGCAAATCTACTAACCGGTCGGAGCAAATCTACTAACCGGTCGGAGCCAAACTGGTCAGAGTCATAGTTTTATAAATTACATAAGTAAAAATATTAGAACTTTGATTGCAATTTTCTGTTACATACAAAAACTTGAAATTTCAACCCCAAAAAAATGTTTTTCCTCAGTAGAAGCTAAAAAGGCAACAAGGATAATTCAGTATACTTACCAAATCTAAAATCCATTGTCCATTGCCATCAAGCAAGTTTTGCTAGGATAACATTATTTTTTCATCCAAAACTAGGAAAAAAAAACAACATTTTTAGTCGATTTTGCCTATCTGCCCATCTTCAATCAAAATGCTAAGAAAGTTTGAAGATTTGCCATGTAAAACTAAGCTATAGGTTGTCATTTAATCAACCTTACTGCTACCCATAAAAATTATGTTTGCAACACAAAAAAAATTAATTTTATTCAACTTAACAAACAAAAAATACACTTTTTAATACAATTTTTCAGCTATTTTGAAGGATGTGCCAAAAAGATCTAGAAGGTGCCAATAAAAACCAAAGCTAGGCTAGTCACCTAAAACCTTTTGCCAACCCAAACCACTTTATTTTGACTCTGAAAGACTTTCCAGTAAGGCAAACTAGCTAAAAATAAAAAGGTCCCATTTCACATCCAATTTTAGCATGCCTGCTTCCGCCATCTTTTTCTCAAAAAATAAAGCATGCAACAGCAGATTTTTTTGTCAGTGGAAACCCCAAAAGATCGTTATTTGCTTTTCAGTTGTTTATATCAGTAGGAAACCCCTCCAAAGGAGTAAATTCAGACAGTTTTTCTTGAACTGTTATAATACTGCACATAACGCCATTTTTTTCGCAGTACCTTCTTGGCCAAGTTGTTCCCTAGCCTAGCGACTTCAGACGACGCCGAATTCAATGATCAACAATGAGAAAACAGCGAGCGGCAGCGGCGATTCTTATCCTCTTTTCCCAAATCTCTGATTTAATCGTGGTGGTTTGTCAAATATTGGATATGTTGAATCGTTAAAAATGAATAAAGAATTTGACTGCTTCATTTTTACGGATATTGATCTATTGCCTGAAAATGATCATAATTATTATGGCTGCCCACGGTCACCAAGACATATGTCAGTTGCCATAGATACGTTTAATTACAAGTAAGTTTGCTGCGATAGTGATATTCGTGTTTAGGTGCCAAAGCTTAAACGTTTTCTATTACAGCCATGAAATTAGGCGAGGTGGACTAGAATGGTTTATGGTTCTAAACTAACACTGATTTTAAATTCAATGATCGTAGTAATGCATTTATCTCCACGCTCACTCGGAAATGTCGAATTACTTTATACCTTTTTACGTCGGTCCTAATATAGCGCGCTATTATGCTGGGCCTTATTACGCCAGTGACGAAAAAATAATGCCAACGGCGGCAGTCGTAAAAAGGGCCGATCAGGTAGATCTTTCTTACTCTTCAAAATTTTCAGGTTACCATACGGTATCATATTTGGAGGTGTTGGTGCTTGGTATAAAGAAGATTTTGAGAAGATCAATGGATATTCTATGGCATACTGGGGCTGGGGTGGCGAGGATGATGACTTGTTCTATAGGTTTGTGGATTTTCTACAGATCAAATACTTATAGTATTGGATAAATTAAGTGCCACGTTCCTTTTTTTTCTAAGCTTATTAGGAAAATTTCTAGTTCAAACTTTAAAGACTTATATCTCCGGATCTAGAAGAAGTTAGAAGCTCATTCATAGCTCGTTGGATAGCTAAGAGTCTCTTCTTTCTCCGCTGCGTGGACCTGACTGAATGACAAAAAGGTGTCCAGTGGTAGAACTTCAAACCTGTTTGCTAGAGGATAGAATAGAGTAATACAGGATCAAATTTGGGGGTTCTTGGATCAATCGTTGACCAACAATGGTAAAAAACGGTCAAAGTCTCAAAAAAGTTGAATTTTTGCATTTTTTTGACTTTTTGACTTAAAAACTTTTTGACTAAACATGAAGCTCGTACGAGTTAGAGAAAACGAGTTAGAGGCAAAAATCGATACTCTTTCATTGAAAAAATCTACACCTTATCTCATAATTTTAGGCTCCCAGTCCTGCCTAACGCTTCAAAAGCCTCGATTACTTTATTCTCAACCCAACCTGTTAACTTGTATCTTTCTTCAAGAGTTCATCATGCCAAGTTAAAGTTCAACAGAGCGCCTGTAGAAATTGGTCGCTATAAAATGGTGAAGGTCCATCATTTCCGAAGCTCAAAACCCAACCCTATCAGGTGAGAGCTATTTATCGATTATTGAAACTTAGTTCTCTTCATTTCTTCAAACTTTTTGAAGCCTTGATTAAATCCAAGGTTGATGGGTACTGGGAATAAGGGAAATCTCATTGTAAATCAAGGCTGATGGGTACTGGGAATAAGGAAAATCTCATTGTAAATCAAGGCTGATGGGTACTGGGAATAAGGGAAATCTCATTGTAAATCCAGGGTTATAGGCGTTCGGAATATCAGAATCCAAGGGGATGGGTACTCAGATTAGGAAAGACTTGATTGTAAACTGGATATTCGGGACAAGGTACACGCTTTTTTTTATAAGAATGGTGTAAATCCATTTCATCATGGATGTTTTATAATTGAAAATGCTCTAAAAATTACATTCTTAGGTTGAGTAGCAAAATTCCATAGTGGTGATATTCTTAGCATTATTTTTGGCCATTTTCATCATGATAAATAAAGTGTATTCTTATTAAAAAAAAGCGTGTAAGGCTTTTCTTTTAAATTGAAAACGCGGTGTGCAAACGCTACTTCGACAGACACCCGCAATTGACACCGCTTGCAATTGAAAAACATACATTCGGTGATTCTACAATCATGGACAAAACATTTGAGACAAAAGGAATTTCCTTGCGAAGCTTTAAACCGCACCGCACAAATGATTTTAAAGCGTGTTAAAGTACGTTTGAAAAGTAGAGTTTTAATTCTGAGCTTTAACACGAGACTTAAAACTTAGGACCTTAGGATCTTAAGATTTTAAAGCTCAAATTTGCTCCAATAAGGCTTGGAATATAGCCTAGAAGCCACCAAACCCCTTCAGAATCGAAATATTCGATGAAAAGAAAGTGCTAAGAAGAGTGCTAAAAAACCAAATCTCGCCCGAACTTTAAATTCTGAAGAACGTCAAAATACACTAAAATTTCAATATGTTTCGACAATAATTGTAGCTCAACTGAAGTTGAGAATATATGCCATAATAAACTAATACAATAATGACCGGTTAGTGAGGGCTGTACTGAGAAATATTGCCCGAGGTCAAGTAACGACCGAGCTTGCGAGGTTGTTACGTTGACCGAGGGCAATATTTTCAGTACAGCCCGAAAAAAACCGGTCATTATTGTATTTGTTAACCGTTTCCTTCAGCTTCGATTGATTTTGAGCGCTTTATCCAGGAAAAATAGCGAAATAAAGCAGAAAAAACAAGCGAAAAGAGAGTTACTATAATTTCTGACGTCATAAATAAAAAATGAGAGAAATGATGTCAACGCATTGTTCATTTTCCTTTGAAAAAGTGACGTCACAATGAATTTTCCTAACGACGGGCAACTCTGGACAATGTAGGCCCGTCGTCATGCGAAAAGAACCAATTGCATTGCGCAAAAAGTCATGTAGCCCGCTTCGAAAAAGTAACCGGTTAACAATGTAAAATAATAACCAGACAGGTGGCTGAACTAAAATATTGCAAATCATCCCAATCATTGATATTTCTACCCTTACCGATCAAAATTTAAAGGTTATACCTCAAGGTAATCTCGAAATTCTAAGGCCCCTAAAAATACTCAAAGGTTTCACTTTTTGAAGATTTCTCTCTAGCCCTTTGGGCCTTAAACTCAATGGGTCTTCTATAGAAATTTCCTATGTCTTTGGTATTTCAGAGTGGAGTTGCTGAGGAATTCAACACAACGAATGTATTCGGACGGTTTGAACACACTGAGATACAAATTGAAGAACATTTCAGAGCTTCCTCTTTATACGCTTGTTCAAATCGAATTTAAAAAAGAACTTTATTTTAAAGATGGAAAGTATATAGCAAAGGTTCTAAACTAGTTCAAACAAAGCTATATTACTTAACATCGGAACAGTGGCGTATGATCAAAATTTGCAAATTAATTTCTGACCCGTGTATTCTCGGTTTGGTCGTTGGGAAATAAGCTATAGTTTAGACGGCTCACCTTTCGCCCTGCCTATTCTAATTGTAAGAGTAGGCACAATTTCTGCTTACCTTAATTCACAACTAGAATAGGCAGGGCGAAAAGTGGGCCGTCTAAACTAGAGGTAATTGAATCTACTCAAAATGGATGCATCGAAAAGAGATTGAACGAGCTGTTTTCGATCATGCATTTTGTATTTATCTCGTAAATGTATATTAAAATGAAAGTGGCAAATTAAGCTACAATAATTTTAAATTACGTCCCTAGGTTCTTATAGTCCTAAGGTTCAAATTTTCATGATAATAACTTATTGGTCCCATCAGACATAGCAACACTGTCTATTTCTCCTTAGAAGATGGTGAACACTAACTAATATTTACGGATTTTATTCAATACTATTTATCAAGTTATTTAGTTGAAAATTATTTCTTAGTATTTTCCTAATCCGTCATTGCCTCGCGATGCTGATAAATTATATCATGGAGGTATAAAGAAACAGGAGAAGTATGCTATTGTAACCAAGCTCACCCTGCGATTAAAAAAGTTACGATGTATGTATCGGTATGTATGCTCATAATCTCATATATCGTGCATTTTTAATGGGCTCTTTTATTCATTGGTGAAATCTTATTTGTACTCTAGGGGCTGAGCTAGGTCCCGTATGCGCATCGGCGTATAGTCATTTTTTCTTTTGATCATGAAAGTATAGTCCTTGAAGAGTCAGAAAACTTTTGTGGCGTTATTTGGATCAGGCTCAGATTTCCATAATGGCGGATTTTAGATTTTCAACCCTTTTTAGCCCTCTTGCTTGAAAAAATTTTTTCTTTGACTTTAAACATAGACATATTATATACCAATCGATCACAAATTTTGTGCTGATTGAGAAAAAGGTCAGAATCATGGTCTGAAAATTTCGTTATCTGGAGATATGAAGCACTTTCGATTTCGATTTTTTTGAAATTACTACTTTTGGTTCCAGATTTGCGTGGCTGTAACATTTGATTGGCTTACTTGATTTACTTGAAATTTTCGGAGGGTCTTGCCTGCCGTTCAAATAATAAAATTCAGAAAAATTTATTTTCTACATGAATTTGGAAATCCATAATGGCGGATTCAAAATTTTCTTTCGTCACATGGGCTCTTAGGCTCTGCTAGGCTAAGAAAAATATTTTTTGAGCTTAAAACCCTGCATATTATATACCAATCGATCAGAAATTTTATGTTGATTAAGAAAAAGGTCAGAACCATGGTCTGGAAATTTCTTTATCAAGAGATACGAAGCACTTACGTTTTCTAAGTTTTGAAAACGAAAGTACTTCATAGCTCGACATAGCAAAATTTTCAGACCATGGTTCTGACCTTTTTTCTGGCTTGAGAAAATATCTTTTCAAAACAAAAATTGAACGGATAACGAAATGGAACATAAACTTGTGTCGTGGACGAAGTTTTATTTAATTTTCGTATATTAAAAGGCTAGAATCTTCAATTCTTCAATACTGATGCATAATTAGAATGTTCAGAGCAAACTTGAGAATTTCTTAGAATTTCTTTTGATACATTTTATGAAAGAAATCAAAAGACTTTAACGACCAATTACCGACACAACAGACACATTCAACTCCTGTTTTTCTTTATACGATTATACCTCTATTATTATATATATACTAATGTTATATTTTGTATTTATTAATTAATTTATTTCAAGTATTGCCTATGGCCTTCTTTAGTCACCATTCTTGGTTTTAATCGATTCTTATTTCAGCGATCTCTCTCTCTAACCAAAATTCAGGTTCACAATATAGTAATATTCGAGGTAATATTAGTTATTTGTAACTGTCTGCATTATAGTGTAAAAATATTCACTTAAATACCGTAATACCGTCGATAAAAGAAGCCTAATTACCTAAATACCGATACCGGTAGAAAATGGAAAACCGTAATCCCGTCGTTTTTTTTCTGGTAATACCAGTGGCGGCCTGGTAGGGGGTGCAGGGTGTGCAGTGCACCACCCAGAAAGATCTGAGAGGGGCGCCAAAAGAGCTTTTCAATGGGGCGCCAAAATTTTGTTGATGTTTAATTGGGTAATTTGGCGCCCTTCGGCACGTTTATAGCGCCTTCTATGAGTACAAGGTTAATTTTTTTCGCCTGCGGCGCTTTATTTTACCCTCTTCCATCCTTTCTCTTGAATTTTCCTAAACTTCTATCAATATTGAATCAGAAGTAATAGAAGTTTTGTGTATCCACCAGGGGTTTAAGAGAATGTGTCGCCGCCCTTATGAATTGGGCGTACGAGAGTGCTCTTCCACGGCCCGCTAAAAATGTTTGTTTGACGGATACGAAAGTCAGTTTTGATGGTAATCCAAGATGACGGCTGTTGTTTCATTCGACATCTAAGTTCTTGTTGCAAGGAAGAGAAATTTAACATTATTTATAGCAAACTCGATTCGACTCAAATTTATTCCTCACTTTCCCCTAGTTACAAATGCTCACCCCCAAAATGAGAGATTGCCAAAATGATCAAAACTTGTTGATTCTCCCTGTGGTTTTTGTGGTCTTATACTGACTAACTTTCTCCGTTTTAAAAGATCTTTTAAGCTGTTTGACCTTTCTTACACCAAAATTTTTTCCCTGCGGCGCCTAAATTTGAACGAACCCTTCCACACAACTTCTGTATTTTGGGGGCCTCTTCCATCCATTTATCTTTAATGCAGGGTAAAGTAAGACCACCGGCGCAAAAATTTAAACATTTTCAGGTTATTTTTCTGATAAGAGTTTTAGAAAGCAAAAATATAGACTAAATCGACTTACCAGGTATAAAATTTCCATTTCAAAGATTAGGGGCGTTACTTTCAACCAGTCAGCTCTTACAGTTAAAAATTTTCACTTAATGATGGAGGGCACAAATAAGGACAAAAATACCAGGGGCGCCAATTTCATAGTTTGCACCATCAAGAAAATTAAGCCAGGCCGCTACTGGGTAACACCGGTTTACCGGGGGGGGGGGAGGCCCAATACCGTCGTAACGTAAAAGTGAAACCCCCCCTATTATTCCACTTTTTTATTAGTACAAAGCTAATGGTGCTAACATTAAACACCCATACAGAATGGTGGACGAACCCTTTCAAGTCTGAAAAACACTGGAAAATGGAAAAATTTGCGAAAAAACCCTTGGAAAAATTCTTTTAATACCTTATTTTACACGTAAGAGGCTAAGGGTAAGATCCTCGTTTTTAATCCGCCTATTTTGTATTTTATCAGAGGACCACCTTAGTAATTGTCACTAAAAAAAGATTCTCTTTCTCCCGGGGTGGGGGGGGGGATACTAGGGTTGGCGAATGAGGGGTATGTGCAGACGGGACCTCCGAAAACCGACCCTTAGAGAGACTGATTTTTGCTGAAAAGGTGACCTTTAGAGAGACTTTTTGATTTTTTTTTTTCGATTTTTGAAAAAAGTCATACCCTTACAATTTTTTCTCTGGAAATCAAAAAATTTCCTAAAAATCTTGAATTTTCCGACTACTCTAGGGGCTGAGTTAGGTCCCGTATGCGCATCGGCGTATAGTCATTTTTTCTTTTGATCATGAAAGTATAGTCCTTGAAGAGCCAGAAAACGTGTGTGGCGTTATTTGGATCAGGCTCAAATTTCCATAATGGCGGATTTTTCGACTTTAAATATAGACATATTATATACCAATCGATCACAAAGTTTATGCTGATTAAGAAAAAGGTCAGAATTATGGTCTGAAAATTTCGTTTTCTGGAGATATGAAGCACTTTCGATTTCGATTTTTTGAAATGACTACTTTTGGTTCCAAATTTGATTGGCTTACTTAATTTACTTGAAATTTTCGGAGGGTTTTGCCTACCGTTCAAATAATAAAATTCAGGAAAAGTTTTTTCTCTACATGAATTTCGAAATCCATAATGGCGGATTCAAAATTTTCTTTCGTCACATGGGCTCTTAGGCTCTGCTAGCGTAAGAAAAATATTTTTTGAGCTTAAAACCCTGCATATTATATACCAATCGATCAGAAATTTTATGCTGATTAAGAAAAAGGTCAGAACTATGGTCTGAAAATTTCGTTATCAAGAGATACGAAGTACTTACGTTTTCTAAGTTTTGAAAACGAAAGTACTTCATAGCTCGAGATAGAAATATTTTTTTTCAAGCAAGAGGGCTCAAAAGAGGAAAATAGTTGAAATCTAAAATCCGCCATTATGGAAATTTGAGCCTGATCCAAATAACGCCACACACGTTTTCTGACTCTTCAAGGACTATACTTTCATGATCAAAAGAAAAAATGACTATACGCCGCGCCGATGCGCATACGGGACCTAACTCAGTCCCTAGAGTAGACCCTTAGAGAGACTAATTTAAAACTTTCTGATTTTTTCCGACCCTTAGAGAGACTTTGAAAGGTGAAAAAACCGACCCTTACCGTCCGCACATACCCATCATCCAATTTTGCCTAAGTAAGGGACAACAACATTTTTTGAAAGTACAAACGATGGTCGTGTTCCAACCGGAGAAGGACATCATTCGATGCCCGGCTTCGGATTAGCCCGGAGTACGGCTCGGGATACTCTATTTTTCAACTCCACCGTAGATGCCAAATAAATCAAAAGTGAAAGTTGTTTTGGAGCTCATTATGGAAAAAAGAAGTCAGATCTGGTCAGATGACCTGATCCTGATGACAGTGAGGACAGGCTGGAAAGTTTTGACTATTTAATCACCAGTTTATCTTATGGCATGATGTTAAACATGAATCATCAAAGATATCTTCTTCTTCTTATCACTAATCTTTATATTGCTCATGGAAGAATCCTCGAAAATGGCTACCAAGAATTCACTATCACTTTGCCAAAAGTCATCAGAAGAAAAGAATGGCGGTGGTGATGGGGAAGTGAAATCATTGGCCATGGAGATGAAGGTATTTANATTTTGCCTTTTTTTCATTTATTTTGGGATAGCTTTGAGATTCCACAGGCTTTTTAAAGCCTTACTAAGGCGGCAATCACAAATATCTTCGTTTCGCGTCGTCGCCCCCCGACCGACTTTGAAAATTGAGTAAATTGAGTCGGTGAGTTGGTAAATTTGTCGGAATTTTTCTGTCAATGACCTTTCCTTCGTTCAAAAATTTTATTATTGCCAATTTTTTGCGAGCGATTTCTAGCGCATTTGCAGCATTTTGACTTGTGCTCCTGTTTATCATTACATGTGCCATACGACCCACGGTGCACGGCATGGCCCGAACATGTTCGGGCCTGCCCGGACCATGCTCGGGCCACAAAAAAGTATTATTAACATTTTGTTCGGACCATGTTCGCGTCATAGGGACGGATTTGCTCGGGCCATGTTCGGGCCATATAAACCCGCATTCTCGATCCCCTCGATTCACTTCCCTATCCTCCAGATTTACCGCAGGTTTAGTGAAGTAGTTTTTAACATTAGAAAGAATAAAGTGCGACTGTTAAATCTTTTTTATGAAAACATAAGCTATACGAACAAAAGGCTTTGGTAACCAAAGTGTCAAAAAAGCAGGTAGGACGTCCCGTAGTAAAGTTCTACTCTAAAACTCTCAAACAATTTGTGTTTCTAAAGAATTTTTTGTAAATATAATAAGTACGATTATAAAGGCCCCCGTAAAGTCTGAACAATCACGCCTCACAGCAAAAACCTTTCAAACCACGACCTTTGATCACGCAATCACAAAAACCGCTTAAAGGGCCTCATTAGAATTTAAGGAAATTTCCGTTATCAATTGAAAGTTTTAAGCAAATGTGAACGCAATTTCCCCGCAATCATTATTATACCAATTATCTATTCTCTGTCTAGGGAACGGGATAAAGAATAAAAAGAAGACCATATTATGTAAGATTCAAATCATTTTTTTTAATAATTTTCCTAACTTAATTGGAAAATAGATGATTAACTTTTATATTTGAACAATATATATTTGAATAAAGATGAAGATTTTTAAATTTGTTTGCTAAAATAAGGAATTTAAAATATAAATATTGGGTCCTGAAATTACACACGCGCGATTGTAGCAAGTTTTCGAAAATCTGGCCCGAACATGGTCCGAAACTGCGCGGACCACGCGTGGGCCATTTTTAAAAAGTATTAATCAAGAGGCCCGAACATGTTCCGCCGTGGGTCGTTGTGCCATTTTGGGGTCGGAGGTCACAGTGTTCTTCAAAGGTCATAATTTTAAACCACCCATTACACGCGATTGTTTTGGCAGCTGGCTGGCTGGCAGTTTTCTCCAAGAGTGCACTCTAAAAACGGATGGAAAAATGGAAACCCGAAAATTTTTACGACCGACTGACCGACCGACTCACTTTTTAGACCCAACGAGGACGCCCAATGAAGATATTTGTGATTGCCGCCTAAGTTGAAGTTCCTTACCAAAGGCTGAAGAAGGGCCGTTCATAAAAAATTGGTTGGTTCCCGTTGGTTCCCGTCACCCGACGATTTGAACTGAAGAATTAGAGTCTGAGAGTCGGAAACCACTTTTCCTGACAGCTGAAACTCCACCATCACCCTCCATGTTTTCTCTTTTGAGAGAAAGAGCAAACGCTAATCTTGTCCAAAAAAACAATTCAAAACCCATTAATTCCGTTTTTCCCCAATTTTCAAGTCCGATTTTACATTGCGGACCATATGGAAGCATCAAAACAAACCAGCGGAGCTTTTGTGAAGTGAAAAAGAGGCTTAGGGCGATCAAACGTCCCTTTACCACCCTTTTCTTCGGACTGTTTCGTTCAAACAGAAAATATTTTTTGCCCGACCGACCCACTTTTTGATGGTTGAAATGACGGGAACCAAGGGATTTTTTACGAACGGCCAAGACAGTCTAGACTTAAAACTCCCTATCAGGACAGGCAAATTTCCAGGTTTTGAGCTGCCACCATTTTTATTTCAACGATTGAGTTTGACTTCAGTTCGAAGAGCAAAATAATCAACCCAGGTTCTGTTTAATTAGTTGGAAACTATTACCGTAACTTGGTCTAATGTCGACACCCCTCCTCTAATTCTGACACCCTTTTTATCAGCTGAAATTTATAGAAAGGTCGAAACTGTTTTTCTTTGTTTATTGGTCAGAGAGAAATAATCCTTTTTCAATCAGTGATTCAAGCTTTCATATTATTCCTTTCTCTAAAGAAGGGTGTCGGAATTAGATGAGGGATGTCGATATTATACCAACTTACGGTAAACGCAAAGAATTAATTTCTTTAGAATGGGCTTTTCATGGGATCATCCCCCCCTAGGAAGATGGGGGGGAATCAGATTTTGGTGCCAGGGGGGAAGTGAAAATTTCAAGCTTGATGGGGGAGAAAGCGAATAGGGGGTTTCAGTTCTTAGTGGGGGGAGTAATAGCAGACTTCCTGTGGTTTTGGGCAGGCTTAGAGCCTGTCCTTTCTTGGGATTTTGAGAGTCTTTTTTTTGCTAAGTCGATGAGGCTGGATCATCACTTTCGCAACCCTTATACAATGGCTAGGGGTTTCCCATTAGGGGGGGAGTTTTAAAGACAGGTGGGGGGGGGGAAAGGCATGGGGATTAAGCCATATTAGGGGGGACCAAAAAGCTGGAGACGCCGGCTTTTTCTGTTAAGAGCATAGGATTAAATTTTTGTCATCCAGGCCAAGTACAAAAATTAGGATTGAGTTTCAAAATTTAAGCACAGATTGAGTTTCTGCTACTGTTATCCTGGTACCGTCAGCTGCTCTAACTTGGGAGGATTGGTCAAATCTTGGGACGGTTGATATCTGGCCCAGTCAGGGCCTCCTTGATCTTTTATAATTATTCGGATAGAATAAAAACATACCTGATCAACACAACGAAGCCTTCTGTCTTGCTTTTATTCTTTCCTTCCCAACAACTTTCGTTTTTGCTTATGATTATAATTAAAAATTTGAACTTTCCCGTGGGCGCTATTGGGCGTACCGCCATCATGAAATATTTTTCGTGAAAGTTTACCAACGCTGATATAAACTAAATAGGAAACAAATATTAAATTTGATTCTTTTTTTGTTCATTATTTCTAAATTTCACGATAAAAAGAACTGTTTACAAATTATTTTTTTAACGGCTGTTGGATCGACATTGACATATTTAATGATGTCATAATCAATGCCATGCATATTTTGTTAGCGACATGCATATTTGTGTTATCACAAATACGAATGAAATGGAACGTTCCAGCAAAACGAACGATATGGAACGTTCTTGGACGTTTAGGGACGCTCTAAGAACGCTAGAGAACGTTCTTGAACGTTCCTGGTCATTCCCTTTTATTTACTAGTTTAAGGATGTCTTAAAACGTTCGGAAGCGTTCCTGAACGTTCCATAACATTCTCAAACGTTCTTATTGAGTCAATATTAACCTTTGGACTCAAAAGATCGTTCGCAAGCGTTCTGGAACGTTCTACAACGTTCTCGAGCGTTCTGGAACGTCTCTGAACGTTCTGGAACATTCAGAAACGTCCCTGAACATTTTAGAACGATTGAGGACGTTCTTGAACGTTCTAGGAACGCTATGGAACGTTCGTGAACGTTCAGGAACGTCTCAAGAACGCTCCGTTTTATTTGTACTTCAAATCGCTTGTGATGACACATTTTGTCAAAATCCTTTTCATTGGATAAATACCACTAAAGTATACAAGAGAAGTAAACATAAATTTATCACCCGCGAGCACAGCTCAGCTAAGCGCACCTTTCTTAAAAATTCACTATCTAAGAATTGGAACGGGCAAAGATTACCGCGCGGGCTGATAGCGGACAAAGGTAGATATTTTCAGTTATAATCCAAGGTAGAGCAAACTAAATATAGAAAGGGGGTATTTTTTAGTGCTATACGATGATCGGTATTTTTTTTGAATTCTATGTTTAGATTTTTCTACCCAGCCCTGTTGCTATGTACGCGCGCTCTGTTGCTAAGACCTTTGCTTGTTGAAATTCATGTGCGTTTGGTTTGGGAACGCGAAACACGAATGCGAACTACCCATGTCTAAACTTTTCAATATATCTCCAGAACTAACGGATTTTTTAAAATTCTGTAAAAAGTTCCAAGTTCCTGAATAGTTTTACTATGTTCTGTGAAAAAATCATAACCATCAGTCAAATACTCGTTCATCTATTTAAGATTGAAGACAAAAATTTGCGAAGAAAAATAAACCTTGAGCACAAAAAATGCTTTTTTAATCACTTTTTTCCACCAAAGAACAAATAATTTTTATAGACTTACCTTCCCCAAACATTGAAGAAGCCTCTACTAATTAAAGTAAATGAGATAAGATAAGATAAAACCTTAAAATCAACCAGAATTTACAACCTTTCGTCCAAAGCAAAAGACGTGCTTTTTGTCGCCGCCATCTTGTTTTAGAATGAGAATTCCATTCGGTTCCAGTTCCCACGCTCTTTTTTTCATCCAATCAGATCGCGCGATTTCACTTTGGCTTTCTCTAGTCCAATAAGACTACGGGATTTGAGTCATGTGACATCTCTACTAAAAAACCCGCGCCGAATAAAATAGAAATACAGGGGGTCACACTACTGGCCACAGGAATTGAAAGCAAGCAATTAAGGCCAATATTTTTTAGTTTTTCTGAAGGACAAAAGGTATAGGAAGCTTTACTGAAAGAGGGATAAGGCTAGGACAATCTATTTAAAAGATATGGACAAAAAAGGCACTTTTTTGGGTGATAATTAAGATTTTACTTAGAAACTTTAATTCTCTTACCCCGTCTCGGGCCCCCCTGAGATGAGCAAGGGCCACCCCTACTGAAAATTTCAGATCAAAACAAACAAGGAATTATTCCTGTAACTCTAGGAAATTGGAAAAAGCTGGTTTTGACTGTTTCTGATCCTAAAGTGCTATTTTTTGGTATAAAAGCTATGCAATTTATGTTTGGATTTCTAGAAAGCTTACCCATTCATTGTCAATATATTTTTTATTTGACAGTAATCTCTTCATGGAATAAAACTATAGTCAAATCTTGTAGAGTAATTTTTCAAAATTTTTTTGCCAAAATCAATTTTCGCATTTCGCAATTTTACCCTACGCAAACGCACGTGAATTGGAAGTGAAACCAAAATAATTTAGCCCACACTGCCATTCGCGTTAACGCATCAATAAAAGTGAAAGGAGGTCCTGACTGATCTGGCCTGTCAGTTTAAGCTTAATTTCCTATATCAGGATTAGAAACTTAATTTTTTGATTCTGAGACCTTTTCGATGGTAATGTTTGAAAGCCATAATTTTAACTTGTTTGTTCAATAAGAAGGCACTATACTAATGATGTAAAGTAGCTATTTGACAGGTATGATTTAGCTAATAGTATAACTTTGTGGATTGACCTTTTTGAAATTAAACATACATTTGTAAAAATATTTGTTTTTTATCTTCATTTTATTCTAAATCTAGGTGTAGGAGGCTTTATTTTGATCTGTCGTTAAATCAATTAACTTTTTAGAATGCATGGACAAAGGTGTATTTTCAATTTAATTTGACTTTGGCCCCTTTAAAGCTTAGGCATTTTTATTATGAAATACTTTAATAAATAGATGGTCTTTTTAAATTTAAAGATAGTTGCTTTTTATCAAAGCTCCAGTATTGAGCCTTTTTTATTTGTAACAAGAGACCCAAAGATTTTAAATAAACTTAAAAAATCAGTGTTTTGATAGAAAAGTGCTTTGAAAATCTTTGGGTTCGTTAGATAGATTGTTGTTTGTCAAATGTTTGATGGACAAAATTCAATTAATTCTTGAAGAATCTTATAAAAAATATCAGTCTTTTGACCATAAAATCTTTTCACCATTTTTACCATTCAAAAAGTACGTAGACTCTGAGGAAGGGGGAGTGGGTCCTTTGAAAAGCCTAAAAAAGCGTACGTGGGGAGGGGGTCAATCAAGAAAATGTACCTACGCTTTGCAATTTTTTCCAAACTGTTTTCCCCAGTTTTTTCTAACTTTCTATTTGAAAAGTCAAAATATTATAAACCTTTTAAACCCATCTTACTTGTGTTATCCATATGTCACCCTATTATAATCTTTAAGTTTTTTTAACTTTGGTCGTGTCTTGAAAAATTTTTATTATTAAAATCAAAATCGAACTTGTGCCAGTCTATTTCTGTTATAATTTAAATTTTTTCCTAGAGAGGGGGGGGGGGTGATTGGAAAAGCGTACAAGGGTGGAGGGGTTGGTCGAATTTTGCTTACTTTTGAGCGTATGTACTTTTGAATGGCCCCTTACCTTATTCACAGCCCTCTCTCGAAATAGTCTCAGTATTTTGATCAGCCTTTAAATTAACCATATACACTTCCATACTTTTACTGCACTGCTACTGTTGCAAATTTTAAGGGTATGTTCAGCTCAAATATGGAAAGTTTTGTCATAATGAAATCTCTATTCATCTTTTTGTAGTCGTTCAACTTAACAAAATGGATGTATGAAGATTCTCTTATCACATACACCATGCATTGCAGTCCAGCAGGAGAGAAGAAACATTTTTCTGTCAAGATTTACCTTTTTCATCACTTCTGTCCTCTTCCCAGAATTATGTATTCATTGGTAAGTATATAAAGTCAATGTCAGATTTATTTATTTGTTTCTTTATTATTCAAAAGAAAGGAAGAGAAGTGAGCTTCCATGGTCTTACAATATTTTTTTCGTTTTACTGATTTAATAAACAACAAGTTTTTGATTCTACACATTACTGTCTTGAATTTTTTAGAAACTTGACCAGTGGAGAGGACTTAATTTAAAAGGCTGAGATCTAATGAAGTATTCAAATCACTCTTTCAAAAGGTTGTTGTATAAAGTATATTCATTTTTTATTTTATTCTTTTTCAGCTGGACAAAGACTACAACAATATCCCATGTCACGACCACTGACCTTTATATAACCCTGGACCAAACAATATCTGCCATCTTTGATTGTCCAGGGTATATATAAAGGTCAGTGGTCACGACCATGCTTTATCTACCCTGGGTGTAAGTTTTCACCCAATAATACTCTTTTTGAAAACAAATATTGCACATTGGTCAAATAAATCTTCAGTTAGGGTGCAAGTGCAAAGTTTTGATTTGTAAGTACTGAGCTTTGGCTTGGCTGACTATTTTTTCTGGAGTGTCCTTGAAGGTTATTCCTCCTCCGTCTTACCACCCTGGTTCTAAATTCTGAGGTGCCTATCATTTTTCTAAGGGTACTTTTGAAATTAACAGGTTAATGGAACGGATTTGAATTCAAGTAAAACTCTTTTGAAATGAATGATAATTTTAAATTAATTAAGTAATATACAAACTAAGTCTAATAGTATATCAGCAATCAAGTTTTAAGCAATTTTAAATTGGTATTTAAGAGGTCTTCCTATCCATACCTAGATCTTTCTCCCCTCCTCTGTTGCTTCCATCCTTGGCATCAAAATTTTTCACTCATCCCTCAAAACCTATTCTCCATTCCAAACCTATTTTCCATGAATCCAGAAGGGGAAGGAAACTATTCCTAGCTACAAATATTTCTAAAATTATTATACTGCATTTTGCTGAATTTTGCTGAGTAGATTCTACAATCAAACCATCAGAGTATAAATTTTCTCCTTACAGTGCAATATGTGTATGTTGTATTTCTCTCGCTTTCAGAAAAAAATCAGAAGAGATATAGAACATGCTATTCGAAGGCAAAGAGCTGAAGACAACACCGAACCGTACCCGGTAAGTTTTTAATTAATCGCTGAAAAGTGGATTCCTTTAAGTATCAACTTTTTCATCTTTTAAAATTTTTAATGAAAAACGAGTACAAAAATTACCACTGGCACGGCACAAGAAATCTCAAAAGAAACCAGCATTGAAAACAACATCGAAACCTCTTCCAACAGCAAAAATGGGCAAAGCTCTTCCAACAGTAAAGATGGTCAAAACTAATAAACCTGTAAAAAATGAACCTGCCTCAGCTGCAGTTCCAGTCCCAGTTGTAAAAGCTGCATCTAGTTAAATGAAAAGAAACAACAAAGGATTCATATAAGAAAGATCCGCTCGCACATCAAGTTGGCGTAAGTTTGCTTTTTGGACCTACCCCGGTGGGGTGGAGGTCCTATAAATTAACCCGTGTTCGTTAGTTAGTTAGTAAGTTAGTTACCAACTTTTCTCGAGATTGGCTCATTCAATTTTTCTGATTTTTTGCACAAAGGTGCATTACTATAAACCCTCGAATGTGACGGAGCCCGATTTTCGAAAAAAAAATTTTTCCGGCCGGTAGAACCGGAAATGTCCCGAAAAAAGCGGTTTTTTGAGATTTTCTCGAGATTTTATCATTAGTTTTTTGCGATTTTTTGCACATAGATGCACATTAGTACTGCCGAAAAGGTGTCGAAAACCGTTTGCCGAAAAAAAATTTTTCCGGTCTGTAGAACCGGAAATGTGCCGGAAATCGTCGTTTTTTTCACATTTCCGTCACATTTTTTCAACTTATTTAATTGTTTCTTTACAGAAAAATGTTCTTTATGACGATGCCCAAAACTTAGCATTGTTTGATTTCCAAAAAAATCATCCTTTGAATCCGGAACTCCTTAAAAATCGCCGGAACAGGCGAAAACCGGCGTAAAACGGTTTTCCTTCATTTTTTCAACTTATACTCGACAGATTTTCATGATTTTTTGCACAATGATGTAAAATGGCAATGCCCAAAATGTGACAGAGCCCAATTTTCGAAAAAAAAAAATTTTTCCGGCCGGTAGAACCGGAAATGTCCCGAAAAAAGCGGTTTTTTGAGATTTTCTCGGGATTTTATCATTAGTTTTTTGCGATTTTTTGCACATAGATGCACATTAGTACTGCCGAAAAGGTGTCGAAAACCGTTTGCCGAAAAAAAATTTTTTTCCGGTCTGTAGAACCGGAAATGTGCCGGAAATCGTCGTTTTTTCACATTTCCGTCACATTTTTTCAACTTATTTAATTGTTTCTTTACAGAAAAATGTTCTTTATGATGATGCCCGAAACTTAGCATCGTTTGATTTCCAAAAAAATCATCCTTTGAATCCGGAACTCCTTAAAAATCGCCGGAACAGCCGAAAACCGGCGTAAAACGGTTTTCCTTCATTTTTTCAACTTATACTCGACAGATTTTCATGATTTTTTGCACAATGATGTAAAATGGCAATGCCCAAAATGTGACAGAGCCCAATTTTCGAAAAAAGAAATTTTTCCGGCCGCTAGAACCGGAAATGTCCCGAAAAAAGCGGTTTTTTGAGATTTTCTCAGTTTTAATTTTCTCTGAATGATTGATTAAAGTGTCGATATTATTTTTCTTTCACCGTTAAACATCGATGCGTTTCTTAATTGCTTTCTCCGTTCCAATAGATATATAAATCGAAATTTAAAATTATACATTACTTCCATTAAATTCTAATTATTCGTTTTATAAATATGTAGGTCCATTAAAGTATTACTTGTTTTAAACATTATTTTTGGACCTACCCCGGTGGAGGTCCTATAAAGAGTCTGCTAAATTACGCTCCTCCGCGCCCTCAATTTTTCTCTGCGCCCTCAATTTTTCTCCGCGCCCTATGCGCCCACGCGCCCACGCGCCCTTTAAAAATTTTCACGCGCATTAAAATTTTCACGCGCCTTTTCACACGCCTTGAAATTTCACATGCCCTAAAAATTTGGAAAATGATCAAATCAATTAAGGTAGTATTATGTTATTATTTATTTTATTTTTAAAAAACTTCTTAACAGTATACGATAAGAGAATTTAATTAAAGAAGAGAAATTAAAGGGTAGATTCGCTGGAGTTAGGTATTCAGTATTTGGGATTTGGGATTCGCCGCATTCGGGATTCGAAAAAGCTCAATAAAAACTTAACGAAAAAAGATATTAACTTGAAATAAAAAACGGATGCAAGCACACATACTAAGGAATAAATCCCAATAAAAAAAATTCAGAATATGAGCTCAGTTGTCACGTGACTATGGGAAATTCCCCTATTCGGGATTCAAATCATGTCAGGGACCTTTCTTCAAAAGCTCGCCAGTCGTCAGTAAATGGTCGAATTGACTTCAAATAAAGAACGGATGCAAGTTCACATGTCAGGGAAGATATTCCAAAAAAAATAATTCAGAATATGAGCTTAGTTGTCACGTGACTATGGGAAATTCCCCTATTGGGATTCAAATCATGTCAGGGACCTTTCTTCAAAAGCTTGCCAGTCGTCAGTAAATTGACTTCAAATAAAAAACGGATGCAAGTTCACATGTCAAGGAAAATATTCCCAAAAAAAAAATTCAGAATATGAGCTTAGTTGTCACGTGACTATGGGAAATTCCCCTATTCGGGGTTCAAATCATGTCAGGGACCTTTCTTCAAAAGCTTGCCAGTCGTCAGTAAATGGTTGAATTGACTTCAAATAAAAAACGGATGCAATTTCACATATCTCTGAAAAGATTCCAAAAATAATATTCAGCTCTATCTATTACTAGAAATAACTGACGCTTAAAAGTGCCCCTTGCATTCGTTTAGATTAATACTTATCAGATTTGTGAAACGAGAAATAACTTTATAGAAACATTAATGGTTTTTCAAGGTAAAGAAAAGCAATCCATAGCATAAAACTACTGTATATGTTTTATTTTTGGTCGCCCCACGCTAAGTGGAGGAGACCTTTAAATTCGGTGTTTCTCGATGATAATAAGACTTTTTTGTGAAAGTTTGGTCGCCCTATTCGGAATTAAAACTTTGGTGAATCGGGAAGTTATTTCCCGCGTAAATTTTTCCATAAGCCGCTTTATCTCCGTTATATTACTCCGCGCTATCTTATCAGACAGTATTTGCGATATAAAGATTCTAATTAGCTCCGTAGTAATTAGCGCAATTGTTTTATGAAATTTCTAAATAACGGAGATGATTAGAAGCCTCGTGAACGTTGTTGAAAGTTTATGTTTATGCACAATGCCGGGACAGTGCAAGCAGCAGATAATTCTTGATGTAGATCTCATCTCAAATTACATTCATTGATATTTATCCATTCGTGACGTTGTTGAAAACAAACACAAACCTCTTTTCACTAGAATCACTTTTGAGGTTAAAGATTTAGAAGATGGATGTTGTTGGTAATTCCAAAAGAAAAATATAAAGACAGAATTACTCAAAATCTATGATAATAGTTGATAGCATGTCCTAACCAACATCACTCACTACATATGGCAACCTAACCAATTAATTACTGGATCAAGTTATACCATGACTTTCTCTACAATTAGCTGATTTGGTGGGTGTAAAGTTCTGAAGTCAAGCGAAAGAACATTTGGTTGATTCACCGTTCGTTCAAAGATGAGTAGTTTGGCAACCAGTGTATTTCTTTACTTCAGGATCACTTATTTCAAGATATTGTCCACTTGTCAACTGCAATTATTGGAGTCTATGCCCGGCTGAACTACTGTCTCTATGTATGTAGGTCCCTACTGGCGGTATCTAGCTAGTCAAAAACAAGAGTGACATTACGTACACTTTCTCTGGAATAGCCCTTTTGATTTATTGTTGTTGTTTCCATTACATCAATCGAAACATGGATTTATCACAATATGTGCTGGAGTTTCTATTACCCAACGTGACATTGCACCTAGCAAAAGGTCTATGGCTGATTAGTTGAATGTAACAATTGTGACAAAGTTGCTTCGAAATCAAAATTTGACCAATCTCGTAGTTCCATCTAATTTAAATTGGAAAAAAAGAAATCCGAATTAAACAGTACCTTAAGTTGGTCCAATGTCAATTCCCTCTTCTAATTCCGACACCCTTCTTTAGAGAATACCGTAAGATTGGGTAACTTGCATCAGTGGAGGCTAACATGCATAGCCCTCAAATGAAAGACCTGGCTGGTCATAAAAATACAAAGTTAAATCAAAACAAAAATGGTAGAGTAGAGCTGCGAGTAGTCTACACAATAGACAGATCCAGGCTTTTAGGCCTTACTCTTGGTCTATAGGCACTGCTATAGGTGGCCACTAGTGACCCCACCGGGAATTGCTTATTAATAGGTTTAAACATAATAGACAACATTCACAAAAGATGTTTATCAATAGGATTTTAAATAAAAGAATGTTTAAAACACAGCTGATTGGCTTAGGTTTCGAAACTCTCTATTGTTTCAATAAAACCTCAGTGCGCATGCGATTTATCTGGAGAATTTCAATATTCAAAACAAAAGAAGTGCTCATAACCCGAAGAGTAGGAGTTTTACGCTCGAAACGAAGGGAGATATGACGTAGCCTAAGCTGCGAGCGAAGATGCGTAGTTGTATTTTAATGACAAGCCAGGTCTTTCATTTGAGGGCTATGCATGTTAGCCTCCACTGATGCAAGTTACCCAATCTCACGGTAATAGGAAGGTCAGGATCACTTATAGACAAAAGATTTTTTTCCTCTCTAATCACTAATCAAACAAAAATATTTCCATCAGCGATTTCGACCTTCTGATTATTCCTATCTCTAAAGAAGGGTGTCGAAATATATGTGATATTTTGTTTTAGTTTTCTTTGAAAAAGGTGTCTTTACATTTTGTTTAATTTACCGTGAGTGGTCCTAAATCCGACAGCCCTGCCTAAATCCGACGTGGTCTTTCAAAGATACAAACTAAAATAAAAAACCTTTTATTGTGACGCAACGAAAATACCAAAGTGTCAACAAGCTGAGAAATTGGTGTCTTTACATTTTGTTTAATTTACCGTGAGTGGTCCTAAATCCGACAGCCCTGCCTAAATCCGACGTGGTCTTTCAAAGATACAAACTAAAATAAAAAACCTTTTATTGTGACGCAACGAAAATACCAAAGTGTCAACAAGCTGAGAAATTTGATACAGTGAATGAAGCGGCCATATTAAATTCCCTCCAAAATTTCTTCCGTTAAGGTATTTTTTCTGTGAAGCATTTACCAACGTCATGTGATGAAGAGTATACCCGTTTATTCATATGATTTACTTTTGTTAAAATTACTTTGGCTATATTGTTAGATTTGCTATAATAATTTATTTTAACTTTCTAACAACAATTTTTTATTGTACAAGCAAGAAACATTCATTAATATTACATTGTTAAACAGGATAATTAAGTGACTGTCTTGAATAAACTTGAATGTCTAATTCGAACAATTTATCTATCCCTTTAGAACAAATTTAGGCTATTTTCACCTTTATCCCTAGTGTTAGTTTTAAAAATTGATAACTTTCTGAAAACCTTTAAGATTTAAGTAATGACAAAAGCAGCACAAATATTACATACACAAATATATGTTTTTTTTTATAAGCAAGTGTATACCCCTTGGTCAGGCTCGTGTATGCTTAAGTTCTCAAAGTATCCAGGCATAGTTTATGCTTATTATATGCTTAAGAATTATGCTTATGATTCACCCCGAGCCAAGTTTTTTAATGAAATTTCAGAAATTTTGTAAAAAATTTGTTCAGATTTTGGGAGCAGTGGAATGTAGCTAGCCGTGGAATGTCTAATTTTTTACTTGACCTCTACCAAACCAGTTAAAATTGAAACAAAAACAGATAAAAATTACTACTTGAAAAATATTTTAGGCTGACATATATGCTCATGTTATGCTTAGGAATTCTGCAAATCTGAGCCTTCATATGCTTATAAGCGTTATGCTTATAAAAAAACAAAACATGTATTACATTGTTTTTGAAGAATATTTTTCAGCTCATTTTATGTTTTCTAACATTAACTTAATAAAATCATTAATAAAATCAATTTCAGCCATTTCGACATCAAAAGCAGGTTGTTTTTTAACGATTTTGTACATTCGCAAATAAATCACTTGTTACACTGTTAAGCTTTTTGTCTTTTACTTTTTTCAAACTTTTAAACTCTTTAAGCTACCTTCATTGGGCGACCTTCCAGCGCAGCTGGTTTATTGTTTTTATTTTCCATTTGTTTCTGGGTTTTCAATAATTGAAATCATCGTTTATACCGGATTTTCAAAGAATTCTGTTTGATAGAAATCCAAAAAAGTGAAACAACCGAACAAATGAAGTATTTTTATGAATTATTTATATTTATCACCTATTCATAAAAGGTGTATTCAGAACACAAGGCATGAAGTATTCAAGACACAGCAGGAAAATATAAACGACTGGAAGTCCATTTCTTTTGTTTCTTTTAAGCGAACTTATACATTTTAAATAACTTTAATGATTTGACACGAATTTTTTTATGGTTAGAAAAAAATAGTGCGTTGAAGTTCAAAGTTAGTCCAATAACACTATCAAAGTTTGAAACCGATACTTTCTAAAACTATTCGATACTTCCAGGTTAAACTTTTAAGATATTTGACGGAAGCTTGATAAACTGACGGGACAATTTTGTCTCTAGTTTCTATTGATATATAAGCCAGTTGAAAAGAGTTAAACAAGAGAGAATTTCGACGAAGTTTTTTCGTCGTTAACAAATTACTCCAATGAGGTATCTTGTCAAATTCTATTGTCTTTGTTTACGATTTAAACGTAGCGGCAACGAAGCTCTCAAAGAAAAAGGAGATAGACTTCCAGTCGTTTATATTTTCATGAAGACAGTGACTTTTTCGATTTTTCCTTTTTGACCTTTTCGATATTTTCGATTTTTGATTATTTCGATCTTATCAGTTAGGGTCAGGGTTGGAGCTCGAAACATTACGTTCATATTTAGATAATCTGTAAAGTGTAGAAGAGGCTTTCTGGGGGAAATTGTATACTCTTCGGAATAGGACCTTTCTCCCTCTCACAAAACAGTTTTTTATAAGTAAATCACCTAGCATAGCTTTGAAATCTATTTTTCATTCAAAAAAAGACTCTTCATAAATTTGCAGGATCCTAAATATTCTTCCGAGTTACTGAATCTTATTATTTTAAGATTCTGAATTGGGCACACAACGTTATTTCAACATTTATTTTAACGTCCGTCAGATAACGTTCTGATCAGGTCTGCACATACCCGACATTCTCCAACCCTTATACAATCTCCAAATTTTCAGGCCACGTGAAATTTTAAGGCGTGTGAAAATTTAGGGCGCGTAAAATTTTTAGGGTGCATGAAAATATGAAGGCGCGTGAAAATTTAGGGCGCGTAAAATCTTTAGGGCGCGTGAAAATTTTAGGGTGCGTAGAAATATGAAGGCGCGTGAAAATTTAGGGCACGTGAAAATTTAGGGCTCGTGAAAATTTAAGGGCGCAGAGGCACATAGGGTGCGTAGGGTGCGGAGGCGCGGAGAAAAATGAGGGCGCGGAGGCGTGTAAGGTGCGTGATTTAGCAGACTCTCCTATAAATTAACCTTTGTTTGTTCGTCCGTCCGTCCGTCCGTCCGTCCGTTCTTTCGTAAGTTACCAACTTTTCTCAGGATTGAATCATAGGAATCTTTTAATTTTTGGTACAAAGGTGCAAAATGGTGGTGGCCAAAATGTGACGGAGCCTGATTTTCGAAAGAAAAAGGCAAATTTGGGCCCAAAAACGGCTAAAAAACTGGTTTTTTGGACTTGGTGAAATATTGGATCATTAACTTTTTCTGATTTTTTGCATGAAAGTAGGGTACCATCATAGGTAAAAGACGGCTCAAGCAGATTTTTGCAAAAAAAAATTTGTTGGCTCAAAAAACGCATGTTTATCTATAAGAATCACTATTAATAAGCATACATCAATGTTCTTAGTCAAATTACTCAATTTTTTTATGAGATAGATGTTTTTTTGCTCATAAGGGATTACTTTTAGAGAGTATGTGTGTTTAGACATGAAATTTTGGTTGCTTGGCTAGTCTAGCAAGCTAGAAGACTAATTTATACATAGTAGAAATAAAGCAAAAAGTAATTTTAGTCGTTTAGAAACCTTTGTGCACTAACTCCAAACAAAAGAAAAGTGTCAATATTGCAATTATAATTTTTTCCCGCTCAAAATAGTTCTTGAGAAAAAAAATGTGTGTGGATATGTGTATTGAAAGTTTTTCGTTCTGAGTTGATTTCTTTTTGAGAGTTTGTTATTGCTTGATAAATTGTTTTCTCGCTACGCAAGTTTCTGTGTAGCTAGCCGGGGTATCTATAAGGCTGGAACACCGGATTCTGCCAGTCGTTTATACAAACTAAATCCCGTATTATTATTATTATGAGAAGTTAATACATTGTACTAATTTCAGTGGTAAAAACACACACCCAGTGAATTCCCATGTATATTTGGCCTAATTTGCCAGGTCCAAGCTGGTCCGAAACCTTCAAGTCAAGGCTGGTTAAGCTATACAAATTGGTACACTGATTTTCTCCCAATGTTTCCTGTTTACTTGATTGGATTTGTTTCAGAGTCGCAGCATGCGCAAGTGGAGACCGGCCTTAATTCCAATCTTCTTTACGTTTTCTTTAAGGCCCTATCTACATTATGGCAACAACAAGAATTTGAATGTGTAAGTTTTATAAAAACAAATCCGCTCTATTGTTTTATTTTTTTTTAGTTTTGTTGAATTGATGTTAATTGAAAAAAAATCTGTATATAAGTGAGATCACCGGGGGGAGGGGGTGAAAACGACCGCACGTTCGGCCAAAAATCAGGTCCCTAAAATCGGTCCCTTACAGTGCAGGAAAAATTTGGCTGAAGATTGACCCTTATAGTGTAATTTTTTGAATTTTTTTGCCCTTTTCAGGGCAAAACTTTTTGAAATTTCTGAAATTTTACCTCAAAATTTGGTATTTTATAAAATTTTTCACCCTTACAGTGCACTTTTTTCCACTTGCTCACAAATCAACCCTTACAGTGCACTTTCCAAAGTCCAAAAAACCTACCCTTAAGGGCCCCACGTCCGGTAGGTCACTTACCTGGAGTGCCCCCCCCATTCAAATCTTTCCATTTATATAATTTGGTGCTTTTCCTAGCAAAATGCTTCAAAACCTTTATATATGGTGGCAATTAAACTTATCTGGCTATTAAAAGAAGAAATTAGAACAGTGCACTATAAGGGGTGGTTTCTAAACTTATCTGGTCGAAAAAACAGCTAGTACAGTGTACTAAAAGGGTAGTATCAAAAATCCGATCATGGAGAAGTCAGTACAGTGTACTGAAAGGGTGGTAATAAAAATCTAGTTGTGGAAAAACGTCAGTACAGTGTACTAAAAGGGTGGTATCAAAGCTCCGGCTGTGGAAGAAAGTTAGTACAGTGTACTAAAAGGGTGGTGTCAAAGCCCCGACCGTGAAAAAAAGTTAGTACAGTGTACTAAAAAGGGTGGTGGTCTAATTTTTTGGAAAAAAATCCAAAAATCAAGTTAGTACCCTATGGTCCAGTACACTGACTTGGTATCCCCCCTGCTCATACAGATTTTTGTAAAAAAATTATTTTTCAGCTCAAAAAACGCATCTTTATTTATAAGAATCACTATTAATAAGCATACATCAATGCTCTTAGCCAAATTACTCAATTTTTTGATGAGATAGATGTTTTTTTTGCTCACGAAGTCTTGAATATGAAAGATTATTTCAAGAGCATGAAATTTTGGTTTTAAACGTTTTTTTATAAGAAACAAACGACTAATTTTAATAGATTGTCACTATTTGTGTTCTGAATGATTGTTTAACGGTCATGCTCACGTAGATATCAATTATATTTCTAAAATGCATAACCAGGTAGGTCCATGAAATTATCACTTGTTTTCTATATAGAAGAAGAAGGCAACTTTTACACAGAGTCCGAAAAAATGAATTGAGATCTCAGATTGTTCCTAAAGTTTCAAGATCTCCGCATTTCAGTCATTTTATAAGCTTTGATCAAATCGAATTTTGATTCTCCCCTTTCTCTTATAATGATTTTTCTCTGCAATGCGCTTGCAGTTTTCTGTTTGCAAAGGCAATTTCAATAAAAACAGGGGGGAATTGCTTAAAAGGGTCCAGGACAAATTGGGTACCAGAGGGTCTAAAATTTTCAAAAATCAACCATCTTCCAAGCCCCTTTCAAGACTCTTCTTGAGACTTCATTATTAAATAGCTTTTCATACTTTCAAACAACTTATTACAGGAATCTTTTATATTTTGATAACTATTGAACTCCTTTATTTTCAGAGAAACGAATTGCGTGCAGATATGAATGGTCTATTTGTCGTCGGCCTTATGTTCAAATCTACAGATGAAGTGACAATTAAAGGTAATTCTAAACGGTATTTGACAAACCCCAATTTTATTGGTCGACCTTAACTAAATTGAATAAATATTGGAAGTTTATCGTGGCTTGAATCACGATATTTACGTTTGGCTACATTTCGAGAGATTCTTCTCCCATCATCGGGCTAATAATTGAATAAAGTTGAAAACATACAATTAGAAGTTATTCCATTACAATATTGCTTCGGATTGCTTGAAAAGTATGAAAAATCAGGTAAACTCCTCTTCATATTTTTAGCACTTTTTTCTGACTTTTCCCGCCTTAAAATAATATGATTTCTAACCATTTGTATTTTTAGCGCGAATTGATTCGGTGCACAAGGGATCATACCTGTCAGCAATGATTTACAAACTTCTCTCGGTAAGCTTATATTTACCTCAATACAATTGATTTCTAGTAGGGCAGCGTCCAATGACCGGAAAACCATAAAAAAGACCAAAAAAAAGTCTTTGACTTTCTGTAAAGAAAGTAAAATATAATTTTTATACACAAGTAAAAACCCTAGTAAAAATCTTCATGATTTTATCTTTTACTGCTGTAACCTTGGGCTTTTTTCTTTTTAGTTTTATGGTGTAATGTCGTTGATTTATTTGGCTTATGCTATTAGTTGGTTTATTGACACTTGTTGTAAATATTGGAAAGACTTGTTACGCGTACAATTTTGGATTGGTGGAGTTATCGCACTTGGTATGTTGATAAATGTTTGTTCACTTTTTTCATAGTGAAAGCAGGATAGAATGATTATAGTTGTATTTCATGATATGCACCACTAGAGAGTCTTCTGAGAACTTTTAAGATTTTCGTTTGTCTAGGATAAGTGTCAAAATTCCGATTAGTTTACAATTTGGAAACCGCTTCCGAAAGAACTAGTCTAATTTACACTTACATCGTTTCCACATGAAAACCAGAAGAGTGTACGCTTATATCCTTAACAGACTTTTGATGTAGTTGCAAAGACTTCTTTTGTTCCTGAGTAAATCTCAGCGGTAGTCTGGACCAACCCTTTCTCAGTTTCAAGACTAGCTTTTAATGAAAGCTTATTAATATTTCAATTTTACTATTTTATAAAATATTGGTCAACCAATACGCTAGAAAGACATTTCAATCACACAGTCTTCTACCATGTTTCATATTTTAGATTTCTTCCAATATATCCCGTCCACTTTAGGAGCTCACTATGATCGTAATCATGGAGGTAGAAAAATAACTATTTTACAGGTTTAAGAATCATTGCTTAGTGCTTTTATTATTATTACTTTATTTAAATTTTTCTGCTTTACAGGGATGTTTGAAAACGCACTATTTTATTCTGCATACCAAAGTATCAGTCACTATGGCAAAGGTTTGTCTTTTTCAATTAAGTTATTTTTTCCGAGGTCTGAATCGCTGCTTCGAAAACGCTGAGCTTGCATAAAGATTGCAGTTATTCAACCAATCCTTAATACAAAAGGTAGCGCGTGAGGTAACTTAATTGTTCGATCCAACACTGCAATGTCTTCACTTCAATATAACATTTTAATGACCAGAGAGTTAACAATGTTTTGACTGCAAAGTGTCGTATAAGAATTGGAATGAATTGTCTGTGTTTTTAATGGACCTTTGGAATATTTTTGCAGAATAAGCAAACAGACTCATGAATAGATATACTGGCTTCAAGTTACTAGAAAACGTTTAAAAAAAGTGACATTGGAGTCTTATTGTTGATGTTCGAGAGGTTAGGTCATTATTGCCTGAGAAATAGCAGTTGGCAGCTCAACCCTCTGCCTGCTGATTCATGACAATCCCGATCTTTACAGCGTTTTCGAAGAAGCAAAAAGAAGACTTAAAATCTGCCGAAGAACAAAAACGGAAGGAAGAAAGTGAAAAGAGAGACATAGAATCTAGAAAACTGAATATGATCGTTCACGGGTTTCTCGAATATTCAGGCCCAGATAAGGAAGAAGAAGAAAATGGGAAAAAATATGACATATTTCGGTTCCGAGAACTCCTAGATGACATCAATGTTCCAGAAATCAATGTTACTCACCACAGATTAGGAGACAGAAAAACAAAAAATGGCCGTCCTCTGAAGGTCACCCTGCAAAGTCAACATGACAAAGATCTTCTCATGAAGAATTTACACATGCTAAAAGAAACTTGTTTCTTTCAGGTAAGTATAACGGAAGATTTCACAATCAACGAACGGAAAAAGATCAAGGAGATGCACGAACAAGCAAAGAAA